>NW_006791400.1:2504519-2527002 GCF_000442215.2 Lipotes vexillifer | reverse complement strand
AAAAAAAAAAAAAAAAAAGAACCAATCTTTATCCACGAAAACTGAGAAGGAGGGAAAAGAAATTTATGCTCGTTTTTCTGTCGCAGCTCAAACTGCAAAAGTTACAGCCACAGTGCATAATAAGTGCTTAGTTAAGATGGAAAAGGCATTATCTTTGTACAATAAGATAAGGTTAGTACTTTAACATACAAATTTGGAGAGGGACACAATTCACCTCATAATAAGTATAGATGGGGCATAAGGCACTGTTTGTGTTCAAAGATTTAATCTGGTTCTAATATCTGTTGGGTATTTTTATGTTTGTAGTAGTTAGGGAGATAGCTCATTAAGAAAAATAGCAGAGGAAGAAATAATAAGCTAGAGTATGTGTAATCTAAGGTCTCATCTACATATGGCCCATCTCGGTACAACACCTATAATGAAATCCAATTACTTTGCTTTTTCTTCCATACTGAGATTGTATCTCATAATTTTTTGCCTACGTTTTCCACTATCTGATCCCAGTATCTCATGTACCTAGTCTCCCTCTTGTCTTTACTATTATAGTCTGTGAAGCTAAAACCTTCCTTTCACAAAAATAAAATAAATAAAAACTGCATTTTTTGGCTAATTATCCTTGACTCTAAAACCAGTTTTTACTGCACATGTACCAATGCCGTATTACAGTAGAAACATCATTTTAGTGCCGAAAGTTACTATATTTCTACTTAATCTATTTTGTTTTATGAAGGCTATTAATTTAGTTTATGTATGACATCTCCCAAATAGATTAAAAGGTGCTAGAGGGCAATGTATATTCTTTAATTTATGTTGGTACCCAAGGCAACATCTGGGATTGTGCCCTGCAAATAAGAGCTCCTCAGTGAATATTTCTTCACCAACTTCACACTGCAGCAGAACAGTCATTCTGCTAGGCTACATGGTTTACTGAGGCTACGAGGAGGGAACTTCCCTCCTCCTAGTAATGTGTGTGCAACCTAGCTTTACCATATCTAAATTGATCCAGGAAGCATATTTTTCTTGATATATGCCTTAAGCAAGCTGCTATTATGGGAAGTCAAATTACTGGTCAGAGATGTTACTTGGACTGTGCATATCTTACACAAACACTCCCGAATGTATTATGGATACCACATTTTCTCTCATCCAGCAGAGTTACAAGTCAAGTTACTGCATGCATTTTGCTTGGGTTATCTTTTAAGCAGCCATGCAAAATATGCCATAGATTTCAGTGCATTGTATGTATAATCTCTTGGTGTTGACATTTTTCGTCTGTAAAAATAAATGAAAGGAATGTATTGCTAAAAGCTCAAGTAATTATATTTTAGGTGCCAAAATCTCACTGGCAGGTAAGCCATATACTAATAGTGAGTCGGGCCCTTTGAAGGGTGTAGTAACACTGCTGGCATCACAGAGTAAAAATGAATGTAGTATTTTCAAACTAATAGCATTCTGACAGACTCCATTGTCAAAAAACTGGAAAACATCACAGATGTGTTGTAATCTAATCTATTCTTACCTGGTTGATCTCAAACTTAAAGACCATTGAATATTAATGGGCCCTTGAAAATTTTCAGGCTGTTCATATGGAAATATAAGTTTTAGGACAAATATAAAGATGACAAAGTTTATTTTTGTGTCTTGACTTCCCATATTTTTGTCTTATTTTAGAAATTTGGTCACGTATTGTTTAACTTTTTATTATGAAAAATTTCAAGCATACACAAAGTGAAGACAACAGTTTAATGGGGCCCCATCATCCCAAACGAACAACCAGAAACATTTTGCAATTATACAATTTTACGGTACGCGGGCCTCTCACTGTTGTGGTCTCTCCCGTTGCGGAGCACAGGCTCCGGACGCGCAGGCTCAGTGGCCACGGCTCACGGGCCCAGCTGCTCCGCGGCATGTGGGATCTTCCCGGACAGGGACACGAACCCGTGTCCCCTGCATCGGCAGGCGGACTCTCAACCACTGCGCCACCAGGGAAGCCCGCAGTTATATAATTTTAAACAAATCAAATTGTTCTTATAGATTGACAATTTATTGACTGGTTATTTGGTGGGTTTAACAGGTCAATTATATCAGTTCTATTAACTAATTATTAAAATCAGTTTTAAATGCCTTTAACAGTTGTTGATATTATGGAAGAAATCTAAGCAGATATTTTATCAGGCACCCAATTTTTTTTCCCATCAGATTAGCATGCCATTACATCCAAAACTTTGGTTGTAACATGTACTGATTTCACTGGGGTTTTGTGCAATCTTCAAATCATACATTTTTTAAAATCAGATTCTATAAATCAGGAAGAATCTTGCTGGAATAAGCAAAGTAAGAGGTCATTAAAATCTTACTATTACTCTTTGGTCTGCTAGATAAGAAAGGAGTAGAGTTTGCTTTTTAGCAATGAGAAAATAATGTAAATCAGCCAACACTCCTTTCACACTCCTTACTCCTTATATGACCCCTTAGAAGTCATATCATTTATCTATTCATTTGTTCAGATAATCAACCAAAGAGTATTGAATGCTTTCTAGGAGCCATGCCCTGTGCTAAGCATTGATTGACAGTGAGAGATATAGACAAGCCCCGACTCCAGTAGAACTTCCAAATAAGTCAGACACTAAACAACTCATTGCAATAAAATGCAGGGAATGGGATAATAGCGGAGGTAGAGAGTGTTCTAGAAATTTGTTAGGAGAGGACCCAATAAAGGCAATAAGTCGGCAGGCAGAAAAGTGAGTTTAGGAGGACTTTGTGACTACACAAGTGAGATGGGATGGTCAGTTATACCAAGATATATCAACTGGATAGAGTGAGGAGGAAAAACACACAGAGAGTACGTAGACCTTTTCTCTCTCTCTCTCTCTCCCCATCCCCCTTTCTCTCTCTTTTATTTAACTAGAGATGGATCAAAGCCCAGGAAAGATAATCTTTTGATTTTATAATGCTTCCCTTTAAGAAAAGTCTAGAGGTTCTAGAAAAACAAAATCTATCCTTGTTGCTTAAGAATACCTTTTATGTGGCAGAAATGTATCTTAGTATCTCAATCTGTGCTAATTTTATCTTTACACTTTTTTTTTTTTTTGAGTAATCTCTGATCCAGCTCCTTCTGCCTGCTGTCACCTTGTTCTGAGCCTGTCCATTGCTAACTGGACATTGATTGAACACAGATAGTATAGTACTGTAGTATTTACTATTGAAAAACATCTCTATAAGTGGACCCATGGATCTACTTATATAGAGCGGATCCCTGTATAAGTGGACCCATGCAGTTCAAGCCCATGTTGTTCAAGGGTCAAATGTACTTTATCAAAGTCCTCCTAACTCATTTTTCTGCCTGCTGACTTATTACCTTCAGTCCACTTCCCTCACTGACACCAGAGTAAATTCTGATCAAATTTGGTCAGTGCCCCTAATTACTATGTCATTCAAGGTCAACTGTACAATGCATTCAGGAGGGAAGCTGAGGTCCCCAAACCACTTAATTGCTTTAAAAATTGGTGCATTCAAATGCCTTATATGTATAAGATTTCTCAGCATGTGTATGATCTTCTTAATCTCTAATTTCCAGTGTGCTTGAAATATTTTCCAAAAGACTTAAAATATACATAAATACTCTTCAAAGTGACCTTTGGTGTTCTCAGCATATTCTTTATATTTAACGATCTGAGAACAAATGGCAACTTTGAAAAATAAAACTTTATATTTTCTCCTCTCAAGTCTTTTCCAGAAAGCTAGCACAGTCATTTGAGTTGCTTTGGAAAAGCTGCAAGTAAATGACAGGAAAATATGTGGTAGGCTCAGTCAATTCTGACAACTGGTCAGTTTAGGTTAAAGATATGCCGCCCTGGTAAATTGGTTTGAAATAAACTGCCATGATCAACAAGAGTCACAACAACCTGTTATGTGACTGACTTAAACTTTATCTTAGGATCCAGATGTTAGGTAAGAAAATAAGATCCTAGTGTTTAATTTAGTTTTACTTTGAGTTTATTTAAAGGAATAATTCAGGTTTCTTTTCAAATTATTTCTATATTTGATTCCCTCTTGAAAGAGCTCTATTTACACAGAGGCTCTGGCATAGGATTTATTTGAATTTGAATTAAAATATGGGATGGTTCCAAAGTCTATCATATTGACATTCCTGGCAAAACCTAAATATTGCTGGAAGGCATATATTCCTTTGTGAACTGTGTAGGGATTTGAGGGATTTGGGTGTTTTAGAGTTCTTTCTGAGGTTATGAAAGCTTCCTAAAGGAAATATATTGTGGCTTTACAAATTTGAAGGTGAGAATTATTTCAGTATGCCAAGATCACCATGGTTTTCTGTTGAGATTACTTCTCGGTACATGAAATGGAAGACGTGAAACAGGAAACCGTTTCTCCCTAAAATTGTGTACTCCGGGTCAGTGCAATCAGCAGTTGCCATCCTACAATCCAAAATACAGCATTTAGTGTGTCACTGTAGTTTTTCAAAGTAACCCAAGCAGATTTAACCACAGCAGCCCGTTAACGTCAATGGTTGCCATACAGAAAACTTCCCGCGGGTTTTACTGAACATAAGAACAGTGTGTTTTTTGAACAATCACACATGAAATAAATGTCTTCTGAAAGATATTTTTAAAAGGAGTGGGAGGATGGATTATATTTAAACTAAATTGTATATTCTTACAACTTTCCTCCTGTCCGCTTCAATCACTGTGGGAGTCTATCTAATTTAAGTCTCTCCCCACCGTCACATTTGGGTTTTGGGCTCCTACACCACCCCTTGCCTTAATATGTGAATACTGTGTCCCCAGATACTTGTCGATTTCCCTCCCTTGACTCTGAGATGCTTAATAGTGACTGTGTCTTGTTCCTGAACCTAGCACAGTCCTTCCCTATAGGAGGTAGAAACAACTATGGTTTATTGAATAGAGTGAACAAATCTGATTGCATATGGTGAAGCAAACACCGTGATTACCGCATCCCTCAATGTATGTGAAAGTCAAAACTTCGCAGCGTATGGTCGCACAGTAATAAAACTGTGGAATTCAGGTTGTCCCCAGAATATTCCAATAGTATTGACGGAGCACAGAACACGCCTGTTCTCCATCCCGGAGTAACACCAGTAGGACCAGCTTAAAACTGAATTAAATGGAGGAGAAACATTTGCTGTTAACCTTCACATGTTCTCATGTGTCTTTGGTAGGATATATGTACGTAAATGGAGATGTGTCAAGGAACTACCTCTGGACATTTTAACCAGTTTATTCTGGATGTAAATTCCCAGGTCATAAGAACTTCACAAGAGGAAAAATGGTGTCATGCTCTCCTTACCTCCATCCTCTCTTTTCCAGTTGCATAGAAAATTAGGAGGCCATTCCACTCAGGACATTGCCTTCCTTCAATCCCAGGCCACTCAGACTGGTTGTGGAAAGGCAGTGTCTTTAAATTCCCCACCCTCCTCTTTAACATAAGAATTACATTTATTGGGATTTCCTCCATACTTATTTGTAGTAGTGTCCTATGGCTGCCGTAGCAAATGACCACAACCTTAATGGCTTAAAGCGGCACACATATGTTCTTTTATTGTTCTGGAGACCACGAGTCCAAAATCAGTCTTTCTAGGCTAAAGTCAAGGTCTTTGTGGGGCTGGTTTCTTTGGAGTCTCCAGAGGAGAATCTTTCCTTGGTTTTCTAGCTTCTGGAAGACACCTGCATTCCTTGGCTTATGACCCCTTCTTCCCATCAGCCCCATCTCATGATCCTGCCATCACATCTCCTACATCCTCCTTTGACGTTCTTACCTCCCTCTCATGAGGACCCTGGTGATAGCATTTAGGTTTCACCTGGAGATAAACTAGGACAATCTCATCACCCCAAGATCTTTAACTTAATCACATCTGCAAAGTTCCTTTTGCTGTATAAGATAAAATTTACAGTTTCCAGGAATTAGGAAGAGGTAGACTTGAAAGGACACTATTCAGCCTACTAAACCATTGCTTCAAAAACAAAACACTCCACACCAAAAATAAGCAAACTGCATCAGACGCACTAAGGGTTTCCTATAATGGCAACTGCCACCTATGGGATGCAGTTCTTCCCCTTGGAATCTCCTCAATTATTTATCAATTCTATGCAACTTAAATGAACATTGAGAGTTTAGTAAATTACTATAATGTCAGAATTACAGTATAATATCTGCAACCAAATGACCAAACTGAAAGTACACGGTGAGGGTACTGAGTCCTGTCCCAGGCATCATGCATCTGGCTGCCCAAGTCGTGTTCCTTTTCTTTAGCTCTTTACCAATTCTACCCATTTTCTAAGCAAAAGCTTCGTCCTTGTAGCTCCAATGTTACGCTTAAGAAGAAAGGCCCTTTCTTTCTATGACTTCCAAACACTTTTATGTTCTCTCCAACTCAGAAAAAAATCCATGAATTCATGAATTTTAATTAAATCCTTCTGTGTGGAGAACATTCAACTGACAGGAGTTTTCCTACAACTATTTTTGTGCCAGGCACTGTGCAGTGCTTTTTATATCTACTCTTCCAGCCTCACTCTCTTGGCTAAGTCTCTCTCCTGAGGAACTTCTTTCCATTTTCTTGGTTGCTTTGCAATTACAGCACTCCTTTCCCTCCTAGAAATCTTGGAAGTAAAAGCCCCTCTCCTTTATTGTATTCTTTTGGTTTTTTGCAGATTATTGCTGGTCAAGGCAAAGATTCTTATTTTATTAAATAGACATGAAAAGCATTTGTCCACAACAGATTTATCCACCCAACCACCAATTCACTCAATAATAAGGTACTGCTTGTGAGGGTTATCCTGTGACAGGCACTGAGCTAAGTACTGAATTCACATTATCTGATTTAACAGACGTTGATCAAGAAATAATTCTGTGGGCTTCCCTGGTGGCGCAGTGGTTGAGAGTCCGCCTGCCGATGCAGGGGACACGGGTTCGTGCCCCGGCCCGGAAAGATCCCACTTGCCGCGGAGTGCCTGGGCCCGTGAGCCATGGCCCGCTGAGCCTGCGCGTCCAGGAGCCTGTGCTCCGCAACGGGAGAGGCCACAACAGTGAGAGGTCCGCGTACCGCCAAAAAAAAAAAGAGAGAGAATTTTGTGTACAGTATGATGATAGGTCTTGTAGTGGATATAGGGAACCATGACTTGCAATCTAGTATGAGAACTGTACTATAACACACATTTAAATGGCCATTCAACTGAGGTTTATGGATGAACAAAAGAAGGAGCCAGAATACATCTGAGGAAATGGAAGTGATGTTTATGGATAGGGTAGCATTTGAGAAGGAAGGAAGGGACATTGGAGGATCAGGGAAAGTTCAAAACATCATATGCACATAAAAGCGAAGAGAAGGATTGGTCATAACATCTAACTGATGTGTCTCAAACATGCTGCTTGATAGTCGAGAGCCGGTAAATGTGGTACGATATTTGAAATTAGGCATAGATATGATAAAGGACGACTTCTGTGTGCCTTTACACAAGTCATCTTAAGATAAATTTTCACATCACAAGAATTGCACGAGAGCAGAAAGTTGATGCTCTTATTACCTAAATCAGCTGCGTTCTCCAATCTCCTCACATCCTGCCTATCCTTCAATGACCTTTAAAGACCTTCTTGACTTTTCCAGCTAAGTTCTTCCTGTTTAGCACATTGAAAGCAATTCTTAAATGCCTCTCTTAGAAAACCTTTGGCTTGGTTATAGCTCCTTCGCTGTATATTTTTCTTATCTGCCATGCACAACTCTAACTTCCTTGAGAATACCATTTTTATTATCATTATCATTTCCAGTTTTAGAGCTTAGCACATGCCCTTGTTTACAATAGAAAAAAAGAGAATAAATTGGAAATATTTATTGTCAGAAGTTAAAGAACAAGGAGGGGATAGAGATAAGTATTTTAAGGGCAGGTTGGGCTCAGAAGGGAAGGGCCAGTCCATGTCCTGGCACAGGACACTTTGATTCTGTCCCTTCTCTGCCCTGTGAGAGTGCAAGCTACACATTCCTATCTGTATTTTTGCCCAGGGGAAGCTTAGCAGCCTTGATCTCCTTCATATGCTCTGGAGGCCACCAAACCAGGGACCTGTTGTTTACAAGGAGAAAAACAGTGTGTGCTCTGTCATGAGAGCTGTCAATATGTATGCATCATTTTCCCTGAGCCCTGACTCTCTGATTCCAGAGGTTGAATGTTGACAAACAGCAATGCACCTACTTTGTTCTGTTTCCACTCGGCTGTAAATCAAAAACCGGCTGGCCCTTGCAGTGAATCCAGGCAATGTGTGCTTTTCATATTTGGGTAGTGTTTGAGCTGAATCAGACCTATTCTGTGATTTGAGCTGCACTTTTAAAGAGGGGTCTGCTCCTTCCAATGAGATGGTATTTCTTCTCACAGCTTGATTGCCAGCTGTGTGATGTAAACGTGTTTTGAGAACTGTCAAGTGCCATCCAGATGTTGCATTCTGCAACCCGATGTGCCCTGACTCCATCACTTCTCACCCTCGGCACTGGTTCCCAATCCCACCCATTCTATGCCCAGTAACCAGGACCTGCTGTTTACAAACCTACAGCCAATCGTGTCCCTTCCTAGCCTGCCTCTCCCCTGAGCCATAAACTATGAGGTCCACAGGATCAGGCCAAGGCCTCCTCTCCAACCTCCCCCCCATCAAGCGCCCCTTCACCTGTAATGCTCTAGACCCGTTCTCCTTCCCACTGTTCTTCAAGTACATGCACCTGCGCACAGTTCTGGCCCTTCCTCTTTCTCAGATCTAAACTCAGGTAGCAGATGAAATTTTCTGTCGAAGGGAATGGGAATGCCATCTCACTATACAGCCATCCCACCCAGAAGACCTCACCCTCTGATAGCTCTCTCCTTTGTTTTCCACATTGCACTTATCATGGATTGACTGATTGATTACTTTCTGTCTCTCCCTACTGGAATATAAGTGGAATCTCACTCTTCAGATTTGTTCAATAAATGTCGACTGCTGTCTAAAGAAACAATTCATGTTTTCCCTATGTTTATGCATTTGGTGTTTATCTTTTTGGAAGAAGGAGTCTTTACTGTTTAGGATTATCCACGCTGCCAACAACATAATGAATTGGAAGCTGACTCTCAAAACTCTATTTGACCTAGAGATGGTCCTACTGAGTGAAGCAAGTCAGACAGAGAAAGACAAATATCATGTGATACCGTTTATATGTGGAATCTAAAAGAAAGGTACCAACGAACTTATCTACAAAACAGAAATAGAGTCACAGATGTAGAAAACAAACTTATGGTTACCGGTGGGGGAAAGAGGGGAAAAAAATAGGGAGACTGGGATTGACATATGCAGACAACTATATAGAAAACAGATAACTAATAAGGACCTCCTTTATAGCACAGGGAAGTCTACTCAATACTCTGTTGACCTGTATGGGGGAAGAATCTACCAGAGTGGATATATGTGTATGCATAACAGTTCACTTTGCTGTACGCCTGAAACTAACACAACATAGTAAATCAACTCTACTCCAGTAAAAATTTAAAAAGACACAAAACTCTGCTTGAAACCCTCTTCTGCCTTATGAGAAGTGCTAGGGTAAAAGGTGAGTAAGGGTTCCTTTTCCATACCCACATGGCTTGTGATCTAAACCCAGTCCAATCATTTACTGTTTGTGTAACTTTGGATGAATCCTCAACCTGCCTGTGCCTCAGGTTTCGCCTCCATTCAATAAGAATTACAGTTTAAAATTAATACTCCCTCATGATATGTCTATGAGGAAGAAATGAGTTAAAATATATAAGTACACAAAACAAGACCTGGCTCATTTTAAGCACCCCATAAATATGAGCTATTATTAAGAAATAGACATTTAAGCTCTTACTAAATATTAGAAGTTTTATATAGTTGACAATTTCTTTCTTTTAAATACATGATATTTAATTAGTTAAAAGTTTAACAAGATATTTTTATCTCAGATTATACATATTTTTCCTTCTGTGAGTCAAGAAAATCTAGGCTTTATTGAGGTTTATACAAAGGTTAGTGTAAAAGGTTGCACTTTGAAGCTTATGAAATCCTACAACTCTTCAGCTATAAGAAGATAAACAAAATATTTGACTTGCAGTCTACCTAATGACTTCTATCTGCTTACTTATTTAACTAAAAGCAACCATGGAGAACCAGGTATGTTGATACTGGGCTTTACAGGAAAGTGATATGGAAGTGCCAGTTAGAATCTAACAAAATTACACATTGCTTCAAATGCGGCTGGGTCACAGCTGGAATTGAATTTCTAAGCCATAATTAGTAAAAAATATATATCCAAAACGTTGTTGTTTCTCTCTTTACAGGAAAAAGAAACAAGAAAAAATATAGAGAAAAGATTCCCTTCCCTATGGGAACCCAAGTTGTACCAATTTCATTAAAGAAAATAAGCTAGTTTTAAATAATAAGAGAAAAGGAGAATTATATGCATAGCAACATTGATAAAACTCAAGCACAGACATAATGTACTTTACTTTTTAAGTAATCACTTGTTCTGATTCTCCATGAAATTATAGCTATTTGCTGAGATATATGTTTCAAAGGTGCAATATCCTGGAGTTTTAATAAAAAGAAGAAATCCTAGCCACCAGACCACCAGGGAGTCACTATAATAAAAAACCAATGAACAATCGTTTACCTTGTGCACATTTCCAAATTGCAGTCCCCTTGAACTCTATCATCAATTATTATTATTTAATTTAAGGAGTACTCATACCCCTTCTTTGAAAAAGATGATTTTGAAAGGTGTTTAGATAACTATATATGACACATATTGCAGTATATTTTTCTTCTTGAATTTACTTAAGGCAGAATATGAGGAGATGAAAGAGTTATTTTCCTATATTACTGACTGCTTCTATATTCATTCTTCTTGTATATAGAGCAGAGCTGGTAAGTATTTATTTAAATATGATTATGGAGATTGAATTTAGGTGTAGAAAATTATTGCATGTGTTTGTCTAGTACATGTTTCTTTTACCCATAACTCTCCAACTTGAGAAAGCAGAAATGGCTTGATAAATACATTGCAATATTTGAATGTAATCTTAACTTAATATTTTGATAAGTAAATCTAGATACATACATTTACTTATCATATTATATATATGATGAATTGTGTTTCCTTTTTTAGCACTGCTTTCAAGGACTGTTAGAAAGTACTAGATATTGGGAGACAGCATTTCTTGAACAGAAGTCATTGGACAATCATCCTAATGAGGAACCTTTAACAATTCATGGCTACAACCTAATTTATCTCAGTACTGACTTGTGAGAAATCTACCCCAATAATAAAACTTTATGGTAGATAAAGACTAGCCTCTAGGAAAAGCTCTGTTCCAATTAGTCTCTGAACCCAACAGTATGAATGCCCTTGCTTCAGTCTGACTCATTGTTCTCTACATTAACTAATCTAATCTTTTAGGGTCTCTGCTCATATTCATGTATTGTCTTATGCTTGGTCTTCTTCAGATCTGTTTCTAGAGTGACCCACCAAATGGCCAACTGGAGAGCTTTCTTGAACATCACCATCGCCATCTCTCTACTTTGTAACTCAGCCAGCTTTGCTCTTTTGTGGCTTCAGGAGGCTACTAGCCAGACCAGTACTCTTGTTCAAAACAAAAGGCACCTTGTTGGGGCAGATGTAGACCTTCAGTCACAAGGCTTGGTGAACAGAGAGATGTTTGCATTTCAGCCCCGCTAGCTTCAGAGGTCAGGAGCCCTGGAGTAGTGCTCAAGCTGTATATCCAGACCCAGGAGCCCTGTGTCACTTGTGGCTTATATGTGGGTGGACATAATCAGAGCCCAGGTATTGGTAACTTGAATTCATTAGTAAACTGCTTTAATCAACTTAAATAGTCATTCAGTGAAAGAAATGCCAAACCACCCTGCTTAAAAACGGGTGTTTAAAAGTACCCATATTATAGAATTTCCTCCAGAAGAGTAAATCTTTTGTACTTTTTTTCTTACACGTTCCTTAAATTTTGGTTTTTAGTCATTATGAATTTAAGTGAAATTGAGAATGAAGACTTTATCAATCTCAAGCTTGTCTTGTATGTGCACTTCTCATTAACAGCAATTTACACTTAAAAGGAAAGGTTACAACTAAATTACAGCACTGGGTCTAATGGTTAGTTGGGTGGACTTCAGAGTTAGACTATCTAGCTTAACATCCTGACTCTGTATTGTCTCCAGGTAATGAGCCTTTCGAAGGCTCAATTTCTCCATTTTTGTAAAAAGAAAATAATAAGGTTGCCTAACTATCAGGTTTTTTATTGCAAAATAAATGAGAAGTTTCATCTAAAACACATAGTGTAGTGTTTGACACATGGTATGTACTCAATAATTTGAGACTATATTATTATTAATTTAAAACTCAAGCAATATTAGGAAATGTTATTTAAATATTGACAATTCATTTGCATCCTCTAATAGAATGGATAGCTTACATAACAATAAAAGTACCCACTCTTTTTGACTGAAAAATGAAAGAACATGAGAATCAGTGGTAGGTCTCATAGGACATGAAATACCTGTATATATAGCCTCCTTCCTGGGAGGAAGTTGTCTTCCTCATCCCTTTTCTGGACTGAATCTCCTTGTTATATAGCAATCTTCTCTCCACATGAAACTATCCATAAGATAGTCTGAAAACATTTTAATCCATTTGGAGTCAGTGTGAAGACTTACTTACTTATTTTCCTCTTTTATTTCATGGTAGAAGATATTCACTGACAAAGGAGCTCTCAGGAAAATAGGAATACTGGATTTAAATGTATGACTTTCTTCGAGCAGTTAATCCATACTGAGCTGCCTCCTACCATCACGAAAGGAAAAAGTGACAAAGAGAGTAGGATCTCACTTTCCCCCGGTTGTCTCTGTTTTAAAAAATGACAGCAAAAGAGCCTGGCATTGTAGGTCAGGGAATTGATAAGTAGCATGCTGCGTATGCCAACATTTGGGATAATTTCACTAAAACAAATGTTCCTTTCCTATTTATCTCACTTCAGGTATGAATCTCTTCCTTTTCTGCTAGAACTTTTACACGTATTTTTCTTATAATGTAGTTTTTATAGCTCTCAAGTACTGCCTCTGTTACACAAGTTAAAAATAGAAAGGAGGTGTGACTGAAATTATATCTGAACCAAACTGCTTTACGTGAGAAAATTCTACATGGAGAAAGGTTTGTTGGATAAGTGTTGATATAAAATCTTGCTATGATAGAAAAATGATATAAAAAATACTATGTAATACGTAAAGCCAATCATCCTTACACTTGCAGTTTCTGATATCAAATTCCTCTATTATGAGATTTTTCAGAATGTCTCTACATTAAGGGTATCAGACTTGAAAGCAAAGACAAAGTAAAATGAAATTTAACAATTTCATACATAGCAGTGGGATTCTACTTAGAATGTTACCACCTTACAATAAATGTATAAGGGGATGTAATAATTACGATTTTTGCAGAATTAATAGTTTTGATTTTACTTTATATTTTTAAGTTTCATAAAATTTTCCTAAGTGTGACCTGATTTGTTTTGATCTCACAATAACTGGCGAGACATCCAATATGAGTATGATTTCCACTGTAAATAGGAGTTTCCTAACAAGAATTCTTCACATTTTGATCAGGTTTTAATTTCTATTTTCAGCATCATCTTGATTCCTCAAACCAATCTTTGCTTTTTATACCAGCTTCGCTGGGATCAGAGCTTTCAAATGGCTCTGGTACATTTTTCTATATGTTGTTATAAGTTAATACATGTGATTGTCACAGGTCCTGGGACAGAGACCCAGAACCAGGTGGGAATCAGGTGTCTATCCAACTTACCCAACCAGAGACAGACAAGCCAGGTTCCAGGGTGCGCTAGTTGGGTGAGCTGGCCTCTGTCACTCATCCTCTCTGCGTATCTGACTCTTACCTGTAAAATGTTGATGTCGAAGGAAAGTAATTATTTCGCAGGTACCACTAGTATAAAAATGCTATGACTTCATTAAAAAAATAAACAGTATACAGCTAATATCTGAGCAAACCCAGGCTAGAGCCTCAACTAGTCTTCCCTTTACCCTCTCTTCCTTGTCATCTGACCCTGAACCAGTTAACTGGTGGTGTATGAAAAGGGTGCAGGAAATGGATTCCAACAGTGCTGAAAAGAGTCACTTCATCCCATCCCCTCCTCCAAAACGCCTCTGGTCCCATCCTTGAAATCAGCTGGAGGTGATGAAGATGGGGGCAGGGTTCTTGTCTCTGTCTCTGTCTCTTCCCAGGTGGGAAATCAACTCAGTATAAATCATGGGTCTCATCCACAGCCATAGGCTGGCCAGACTATTCCTTTTCCTTTTAGTTTTGCAGGCAAATCTGTTCTTTAGTGAAGCCTATTAGAGGGTCTCCTGTCTTGTGGTTATCAAAAATCTATTGTCACAATGGTAAATGGGAGTGTTTTCTTAATTTTACTTTCAGATTTTTCATCATTAGTGTATAGGAATGAAAGAGGTTTCTGTGCATTAATTTTGTATCCTGCTATTTTACCAAATTCATTGATTAGCTCTAGTAGTTTTCTGGTGGCATCTCTAGGATTCTCTATGTATGGTATCATGTCATCTGCAAACAGTGACAGCTTTACTTCTTCTTTTCCCATTTGGATTCTTTTATTTCTTTTTCTTCTCCGATGGCTGTAGCTAAAACTTCCAAAACTATGTTGAATAAGAGTGGTGAGAGTGGGCAACCTTGTCTTGTTCCTGATCTTAGTGGAAATGGTTTCAGTTTTTCACCATTGAGGATGATGTTGGCTGTGGGTTTGTCATATATGGCCTTTATTATGTTGAGGTAAGTTCTTTCTATGCCTACTTTCTGGAGAGTTTTTTATCATAAATGGGTGTTGAATTATGTTGAAAGCTTTCTCTGCATCTACTGAGGTGATCATGTGGTTTTTATCCTTCAATTTGTTAATATGGTGTAGCACATTGATTGATTTGTGTAGACTGAAGAATGCTTACATTCCTGGGATAAACCCCACTTGATCATGGTGTATGATCCTTTTAATGTGCTGTTGGATTCTGCTTGCTAGTATTTTGTTGAGGATTTTTGCATCTATGTTCGTCAGTTATATTGGCTGTAGTTTTCTTTCTTTGTGACATCCTTGTCTGGTTTTTGGTTTCAGGGTGATAGTGGCCTCGTAGAATGAGTTTGGGAGTGTTCCTCCCTCTGCTATATCTTGGAAGAGTTTGAGAAGGATAGGTGTTAGCTCTTCTCTAAATGTTTGAGAGAAGAGCTAACACCTATGATACTGAGCTGCATGAGCTGCTTGTAAATATTTGATAGAATTTCCCTGTGAAGCCATCTGGTCCTGAGCTTTTGTTTACCACTGCAACAGAAAGAATAAAATACCTAGGAATAAACCTACCTAAGGAGACAAAAGACCTGTATGCTGAAAATGATAAAACACCGATGGAAGAAATTAAAGATGATACAAATAAATGGAGAGATATACCACGTTCTTGGATTGGAAGAATCAACATTGTGAAAATGACGACACTACCAAAAGCAATCTACAGATTCAATGTAATCCCTATCAAACTACCACTGGCATTTTTCACAGAACTAGAACAAAAAAATTCACAATTTATATGGAAACACAAATGATCCCGAATAGCCAAAGCAATCTTGGGAAAGACAAATGCAGCTGGAGGAAACAGGCTCCCTGACTTCAGAATATACTACAAAGCTACAGTAATCAAGACAGTATGGTACTGGCACAAAAACAGAAATATAGATCAATGGAACAGGACAGAAAACCCAGAGATAAACCCACGCACATATGGTCACCTTATCTTTGATAAAGGAGGCAAGAATATACAATGGAGAAAAGACAGCCTCTTCATTAAGTGGTGCTGGGAAAACTGGACAGCTACATGTAAAAGAATGAAATTAGAACACTCCCTAACACCATACACAAAAACAAACTCAAAATGGATTAAAGACCTGAATGTAAGGCCAGAAACTATAAAACTCTTAGATGAAAACATAGGAAGAACACTCTTTGACATAAATCATGGCAAGATCCTTTTTGACCCACCTACTAGAGAAGCGGGAATAAAAACAAAAGTAAACAAATGGGACCTAATGAAACTTCAAAGCTTTTGCACAGCAAAGGAAACCATACACAAGGCAAAAAGACAGCCCTCAGAATAGGAGAAAATATTTGCAAATGAAGCAACTGACAAAGGATTAATCTCCAAAATTTACAAGCAGCTCATGCAGCTCAATATCAAAAAAACGAACCACAAACCCAATCCAAAAATGGGCAGAAGACCTAAATAGACATTTCTCCAAAGAAGATATACAGACTGCCAACAAACACATGAAAGAATGCTCAACATCATTAATCATTAGAGAAATGCAAATCAAAACTACAATGAGATATCATCTCACACCGGTCAGAATGGCCATCATCAAAAAATCTAGAAACAATAAATGCTGGAGAGGGTGTGGAGAAAAGGGAACCCTCTTGCACTGCTGGTGGGAATGTGAATTGGTACAGCCACTATGGAGAACAGTATGGAGGTTCCTTAAAAAACTACAAATAGAACTACCATATGACCCAGCAATCCCACTACTGGGCATATACCCTGAGAAAACCATAATTCAAAAAGAGTCGTGTACCAAAATGTTCACTGCAGCTCTATTTACAATAGCCAGGACATGGAAGCAACCTAAGTGTCCATCGACAGATGAATGGATAAAGAAGATATGGCACATATATACAATGGAATATTACTCAGCCATAAAAAGAAATGAAATTGAGTTATCTGTAGTGAGGTGGATGGACCTACAGTCTGTCATACAGAGTGGAGTGAGTCAGAAAGAGAAAAACAAATACCATATGCTAACACATATATATGGAATCTAAAAAAAAAAAGGTCATGAAGAACTTAGGGGCAAGACGGAAATAAAGACACAGACCTACTAGAGAATGGACTTGAGGACACAGGGAGGGGGAAGGGTAAGCTGGGACAAAGTGAGAGAGTAGCATGGACATATATACACTACCAGATGTAAAATAGACGGCTAGTGGGAAGCAGCCGCATAACACAGGGAGATCAGCTCTTTGCTTTGTGACCACCTAGAGGGGTGGGACAGGGAGGGTGGGAGGGAGACGCAAGAGGGAAGAGATATGGGGATATATGTATATATATATAGCTGATTCACTTTGTTATACAGCAGAAATTAACACACCATTGTAAAGCAATTATACTCCAGTAAAGGTGTTAAAAAAAAAAAAATCTATTATCGCTGAGCATTTGCTCTCAGAGTAAAACCAGTTTCTGAAGCTCCCACATATATTACACATTGTTGAGAACTCTCCCGCACCGCACAGTCATTGAGCAATGTGGTTTGAGTAGGACCTACGAGCAAGTCTCCTCTTTGTAAACTAAATGAGAGGAATCCTGTGTATATTCATGCCCTGATCAGCCTTGGTATCCAAAATTGCAAAAGCTGTGATAAGAAATTTTATAAGTAAGTGCCTCTCTGTTCCCTTCTAGTTCTGTTTCAGAACCACTGAGGAGGATTTTGTTTGGCCTCAATAGCTTCAGGTGGGACCTAAACATTTAATGAATTCCATCAGTTCATAGCATCTTTGTTAAATACAAACTTTGTCCTCTGTTCAGGAGCAAGGAAGAAAATTTTGGTTTTTGTGTGTTGGCAGGAATTTGAGCCGACTGTGCGTTGTAACTCTACTCATATTTCAACTGCTTATCTAAGACTGCAGAACTCTGTCCCTGAACTCTGGAAATAGGTATCATGGCACTCCTCGTCTCATTCTCTTCCTCTTTAGTATTTTAAAAATAATTGCTTTCGCTTGACACAGACTCCTGGCCATACCTTTCCAGAAGATGTTGGAGCAAAGGAAAAGCAAATAATTTTTCCTGTCTTTTAGATGCTTTCTGAATGTGTGAAAAAACTTGTTTTGATGAAGAAAAAAGAGGGAGTTCCCTGGCAATCGGGTGGTTAAGGCTCTGTGCTTTCACTGCCGTGGGCGTGGGTTCAATCTTTGGTTGGGGAGCTAAGATCCCACAAGCCAAGTGATGGTCAAAATCTACAAACAATAAATGCCGGAGAGGGTGTGGAGAAAAGGGAACCCTCCTGCACTGTTGGTGGGAATGTAAATTGATACAGCCACTCTGGAGAACAGTATGGAGGTTCCTTAAAAACTAAATATAGAACTACCATACGACCCAGCAATCCCACTGCTGGGCATATAGCCCTAGAAAAACATAATTCAAAAAGATACGTGCGCCCCAATGTTCGTTGCAGCTCTATTTACAATAGCCAAGACATGGAAGCAACCTATACGTCCATCAGCAGAGGAATGGATAAAGATGTGGTACATATATACGATGGAATATTACTCAGCCATAAAAGGAATGAAATTGGGTCATTGTGGAGATGTGGATGCACCTGTATGACAGAGACTGTCATACAGAGTGAAGTAAGTCAGAAAGAGAAAAATAAATATCGTATATTAACGCACATATGTGGAGTCCGAAAAAAACTTGTATAGAAAATCTTATTTACAAAGCAGAAATAGAGACACAGATGTAGAGAGCAAACATATGGATACCAAGGGGGAAGGAAGGGTGGGATGAATTGGGAGACTGGGATTGACATATATACACTATTGATACTACGTACAAAATAGATAACTGAGAACTTACTGTATAGCACAGGGAACTCTACTCAGTGCTCTGTGGTGACCTAAATGGGAAGGAAATCCAAAAAAGAGAGGATATATGTATACGTCTAGATGATTCACTTTGCTGTACAGTAGAAACTAACACAACATTGTGAAGCAACTATACTCCAATAAAAATTAAATTAAAAAAACAAAATAAATAAATAAAATATAGAAACATACTATTAAATATATCCATAGTACAATGTGGTCCCTCAGATAAAACAATCAAACAATACACACACACACACACACACACACACACACACACACACAGAGTATGGTAAATTTAAAACATAAATAAATAAAATTTAATTTTTTGAAAAAGAAGCTAAAAATAAAAGAAGGTTTATCAACAATCACTTGTTTAAAAGATTTCGGTATGAAAAAGCAAACAAACGAAAACCAAGATCTAATTGTTACAAGTCACTGATTAGATATTATGGGGTAAAGGTTTTTTTGAGTGTGCAATCCATCTGAAAGTTTCCCTGAGGGAGGGGAGGCGTTTCCAGTCCCCTCTCTTTCATTATATCATAATGTCATTGCCTCCAGGTGTTAACAGTGTAATGAAAATCCACATAAAAATTGTCAATTAAAACATGTATCCCTATGATCTCAAGTAGCTATTCAAACTATGAAGCAGCGAATGTCCACCCTCCACCACCATCTCGATGCAGAAAGTGACATATTTGTCCTTAAGAGTGCACACATTGAGGGAAACTAGGACTCTGATAGTGAAACGAAGCAGGGCCCTATGGTTCTTCTACCGCATGTCCTCAGCCTGCCTTTGTCTGTGGAAAAACTTTAGACAAAAAGTAAGTTTAATCAGAAAAGTGAGAAAATGCAGAAACAAAGGAAAACAGTCCAAGGAGACCAAATAATAATAGTTTAGTCATTAAGCAAAGTTAAGGACCTTTAGTTCCTCCTCAGGGGCTGCAGATAATATTCTGAGCCATGGCCTGTGAGCTGTCTACAGACACTGAAACCCACTCCAGGTGGAAGACGTTAACTACACGATGACCAGACTGTAGCCATGACATGAGCTGCCACAATTCCGAGAACCGGCCTCAAGGAAATGGGGACAAACTGACCCTGGAACTGAAGATTAACTGTACCTAAAACAATCAAGATGACGCTGGTCAGACCACCAGTGACCAATTTCAAGGTGACGGTCGGAGCTGCCTGTGCTGTTTCTGCATGCAGCCCCTCCCTCCGCCTAGGAAAGTTCTTGCCCTCTGATTATCAGTTGGGGGGAGTCAGCCTTTGCACAGGAGTCCCCCTTCACCCCCATTGCCAGCATCCGAAATAAAGCAAACTTTCCTTTCCACCAACCTGGCCTCTTTATTGGCTTTTTTTTTTTTTTTTTTTCCTTGCGTTATGCGGGCCTCTCACTGTTGTGGCCTCTCCCATTTGCGGAGCACAGGCTCCGGACGCGCAGGCCCAGCGGCCACGGCCCACGGGCCCAGCCGCTCCGCGGCATGTGGGATCCTCCCGAAACGGGGCACGAACCCGCGTCTCCTGCATCGGCAGGCGGACCCTCAAGCACTGCGCCACCAGGGAAGCTCTTTATTGGCTTTTGAGTGGCGAACAGGCTGACCCCACCTTCGGTTACAATAGGACAGAAGATAAACTAAAGAAGATGGTGTTAGGGAGGCCGTGACTAACATCTACCAGCATGCTTGGCTGTTTCTCTCATGAAAGCACCTATGATCCTGGTGGGCAGAGACATGATTTTCTTTCTTCCTTTGTTTCCCAGGGCCCAACCCAGTGCTAAGCAGCAGAGAGGGAAGCGGTCCTGAGTGAGCAGAGATTAAAGATAGCTTCATAGTTCAGACAGCACACAATGCATCCCTGAAGTTAGAGAGGAATTGATGTAAAAATTGTAGAAAGTGAAAGTAAAGGTGGTAAAAAGTAATACAGCATCACGGATGAATGGTTGGGGGGTGGAGACGAGAAGAAACACAAGGAGTAGAAGTCCTGCCACCCAGAGATGGGAAGAAGTGGTACCATAACTAAGAAAGGAGGCGGAGGATGTGAGGCATCTATGGGAGAGAAGGTCAAGGAGGGCATGGACGTGGGGGGCTTGCGTATGAGGACTTTTCGAGAGAGATGGTGTTGCCAGATCTCAACCGAGACGGATAAAGCATAGGGAGTGCAGTCCTCATGCACAAAGGTGGGATCATCAAAGATATACATGGAAGCAAGAACTGAGGGCATGTTGAGGATTAAAGGAAAGGTAAATTGAGACCACATTGCCAAGACAGGAGAGGAGATGGTAAAAAATCCAAGATAAAAAAATATATAGTTTATGACATCCACAATGAGGGGCAATGGAACGTTTGTAGACACCACAGTGATATTACAGAAATTTAGGTGAATTAACCAGGCAAGTGTCTGTAAAATCACATGTTAAGAAATAATGACTTTTCCCCTGTTCCAGACAGTGTTCACGGGCCAGGAATTAACAGTGAATGAGGCAATATGATCCCCGTGCCATAGACAGAACCGCTAAAGGGGAAGAATCTGGAGATAAGAGTGTCAGTGGGAAGTCCCTTGTGATGTTCCAGGTTTAAAGCAAAAGGACTTGATTTAGAAAAGGAGAATAGATATTGCTGTGTTTTGTTTTTGTCTTTTTGGGTTTGGAGGGCTTGTATTTGTTTCTGCTTTTTTTTTTTTTTAGAAAACTAAGCCACGTTTAAAAAATATTTGGAAATAAGAAGTTGGAATGGGAGGAATATAAATGACCGACCCGGATACTGGGTTTCAAAGATCAGCTCTCGTGAAAATCATGGGAGCACGAGCAAAAAACAAGACCAACGGGGAGGGGAACTTTTGTAATGGGGGATAAATGTGTTACCTTTTTATTTTATCAGCCACTAAACCTCTAGAATATACTTTCATAACGCTTTTACTTGTATTTTCCCCAGGTATTTTGTATGTCCCTAAAACCATATCTACCACAGTTCACGCAGAGCATATGTAACTTTGAGATGTTCTATATGTTGTTCCTTCTAAATTACTGCAATGAGATAATGATACTCGGGCAGGGTATGTGGGTAGTTGTGTGCGTAAGTGTGTGCATATGAATGGATGCCCTCTACATCATTGTGAAAAGCAGAACCTACTTCTTAGTAAACATTGATGTGAAACAAGTTGAATTTTATTTGCGGTTGCCAAAAAGCTCTTATTGGATTACTATACTGTATTTCACAAAGATATTTAAAGCAAGAAAATGATAAATCACCATCAGTTGAAAGCACTCCATGTGTCTAACTATACAATCCTCTCAAACTCCCAAACTTGTATGAACCAGTCACTCGACGTCTCTGGCCTTTGCTTTCTTATCTTTGAGGTGAGGAGGTTGGACCACACAATTTTTACATACTTTTCTATTTTTACTGATGTATCTGACTAGGTATAACAGAGACTTTGCAGGGAAAATGATCCGTTTGTTGGCTCTTTCCTGTGAAACAGAAAAATGTTTTACAGGGTCTTTCTCCATCTCACTGACCCCTTTGGAGAAAAAAATCCTATGTGCTGTGTAGAAATCATCACCTTCTGGTAACCTGCTCTGCTGGTTCTGTCTAGGTATCCCTCAGTGTTCTAGGTTATGCCCTGTAATGGGCTAAAACATTCAGGAATCCTGTGTAAGCCACCTCATTCGCCCAAGAATGGGAGAAGAAATATCACAGCATTCTCCATCAATTCAG
>NW_006791400.1:2465500-2504509 GCF_000442215.2 Lipotes vexillifer | reverse complement strand
TTAGGGAAAGGTAGGGATGAATTTTATGATCAATAAAAAGATGAGTTGGTTTCTGCTTTCATTTAAAATATCTACACTCTCTATATCAGTAAATCATTAATTATCCAGACATTAGCAATGGTTTCCTAGTCCTTTGGTATTTCGGTCAATTTAAATCAAACCAACCTCTACCCGAATTCTTGGAAAAAGTCTCTTGCCCTGCCCAAGAATTCTGTAACATCTCAGAAATTGATATATACAAGGTAACTTCTGGTTCCAAGTTTCTCTGCAGCTATTTTCTTGTTTCTTTCCTAGCCCAGAACTGAAACTTAGCCTCCTTTCCTCCATTGCCTCAAGACAGGAGAACAAATAAGTCTTTTCAAATTTATTTTGAAACTTAAAACCTTACCCATTATAAACTATATTTCAAAAAAACATTCTATACAAGTCATGTGTTGGCGTAGCAGAGTTCACTCTTCTTAAAACCCCATTTGCTGTTCCTCCAAGGGGATATTATTTCTGGGCACTCGACTCTGTAATTTGCAGTCTCCTGCCATAGTGCCTACCCCCTTTTTTCACTCCTCTCTTTGGCATCCCCTGATTTCTGTTTAATTTATCTATCTCTGCTGTCTCCCTTAAGCCCTAAATTTTAGAATCACCCTCTCCAAATTCTAAGTGCTTGGCAATGCATTTGCTTAAACAAAGACATCTCTTTTCTGAGAACTCGAGGGACAGCTATGAAAATAATATATACACAAATGTGTATATGTGAGTGTGTGCATGGCCACGAACCCCAATTCATATTCAATCAAGTTTCAGTACATTCTAAACTCTTCGGAAAAGTGTGCATTCCATAAAAAGGCGCCCATAATTATGGCCTTCTTGACATGACATTGAAGTTGCTGCTGTGTCGCCCTTTTTGGGCAACAGAGGGCACTGCTAAGAGCAAAGCCAGTTGCCTGGGAAAGCCAGTCTACCCTGTGACCCACTTCCCCACATTTTAAACCTTGGTCCCATATTTCACCTGTCAGGGAGAGAACTGTGCTGGCTGCTGACCCCCTGGCAGCAAGCCTGCCAGGGAGAAGGGGTTGATACTTTTGCAGGTATTATTTGCTTTCTGCTTTGTGTTTCTCTGACTACAGGAAGGTTCAAAGAATAAGAAGTGATCTTTCTTGGCCCTCATGACTCTTTATAAGCCCCTGTATTCGGTCCTGCTGCAGCTTCTTTGGAACAACCTTGCCAATCATGCGTGGTGCATGATGAGCTACATGCATGTGCATGCTGTGCATGGTACTTATCACATGAAGTTTAAACTCAGCAATGAACAAATGAGCCAAATTAAAAAGAGGGGAGGACATCAAGGTCATCATCCGATGCTTTTAAAATACCAGGTAATGCTAGAAAATATGCTTTAAAAGAAAAAAGATGTCTTTTTTTTCCCCCAGTTAAGTCTTCCCAATTGATCTCTCCCAACCATGGTCTTCACTGCCCTTTCCATCTTCCTGATTTCCCTTTTTGGGTCTCAGTAATTTAAGGAGGTAGACATGGTATTTACAAAACAGTTATGTCCAACTGAAATTTTGTACTGAGCTCTGATTACAAAAGGACCTGAGCTCTGGATTTCAAAGTAAGTTGAATATGGAATTTCACTTTTGGCCTCATTACCTAATTGCCTCGCTCCTTTCTTTGAAAGTGTTCCGCATAGTGTCACAGTATACCAGCTCCATCTTTTCCTGTTCTCAAAGTCTGTTTGGACAGGTGTATCAAAATACCTTAACTGAAGACACGGGCTAGAAGAAGAACCTACACTTTTCTCCCAGCGACCACCAACAGTGTTTCCCTTCTATTATTTTTGTCGCCTAGGCTCCATATCCGTTAACAAATTCAAATGAATGCATTCTTGGTGATTGCAATAAAGATGGTCGCTTGCAATGCTGCTGTTGAAATATTATTTGTGGACACGTATGACGTAAAGGGAGGACCCTGTAACAAAGGAGGCATTTATGTCTGCCTCAGTGACCCATGCTGCCAGTTCCTGCCAATCATGTGACTCAATTCCACAGCCAAATTAAGTATTTGACGATTAATCTCAAATGCAGTAAATCCCTGCTCTTCCTCAAAAGCAGTTTAGGGAAGCTTAGACTTTGAAAAGCCACGCTTTCTCTGGTTGAAAGTAAAACTAGTAATGAAAGCAATAAAGTTTGTTCTAAGCTGAGATTGCTGCAGGGTTTGCGGCAGTAGCTTTGGAAGCCCTCAAAGTTTAAAAGCATTGAAGCTACTTGACAATGGTGCATGTGGCGTGCATCCAGACTCATCACCACTAACATAATTCTGGCCGCACAGCCTACACCTTCTGGTTATTATCAGCTGTGACTAATGCCCTTAGCCACCTAAGAGAACAATGGCATTTTTTGTTTGTTTCATCACAGAGTGAAAGAGCAAATCTTGGCACACTTTTTATCTGTGACTCAGAGATACATTCTCAGAGTACTAATAAGGAGAGGCATTTTATGTGGATGGTGAAGTTTCGTCCACCACCAGTGGGAGCTCCTTACCTAAATGTTTCCCTGAGTTAATCCACTCGACAATGAATTTCAGCCACTGAAGTGAAGGAGCAGATCTCTGCAGAACTCACAGTGTGTTTGTGTGTGTGCATGTGTGTGCGTGTGTGTGTGTGTGTGTGTGTCCTTATGTGATTTTAAAAGTGATAAAAGAACAGAACAAAAATTCAGAAGGGAAAGGTATTGCCAGCAAAAGAAGCACATGTTATAATAATGACAGTCTCCTGAGATGATTATGTCACAAAGCTAACAAAAAGTTACCCCCAAACTCTCCCCCAACTGTCAAAACTGGGTCGGTACTTGTTGGAGCTATAAAGGGCCTCACAGCAGATTTCTGCAGCTTGAGGCCACTCAAGTCAACACATGCCTCTCAGACACCCCCTTCTTCATTCTCCCTCTTAGAAGCCTTATTTTCTTCCTCTGACTTTTATCCTAGTCTAATCCCAGGTGCTTGGGAAATGCGTCCCTACTCAAATCATGCACCAATACCAGAACTGAGATTTTGTTTTTTGACTTACAAGAACGGGAGGGAAAGTAAAGGATTAAAACAACAACAACAACAACAACAACACAGAAATGGGAGGGGAGGGATAAATTGGGAGATTGGGATTGACATAGACACACTACTATATACAAAATAGATAACTAATAACAACCGACTGTATAGCACAGGGAACTCTACTCAGTGCTCTGTAATGACCTATATGGGAAAAGAATCTAAAAAAGAGGGGACATATGTATATGTACAACTGACTCACTTTGCTGCACAGCAGAAACACAGCATTGTAAATCAACTCGACTCCAGTAAAAAGATAATTAATTAAAAAATAAAGCAGAGATAGAGGAAAAAGAAGCTGAGTGCAGAGATGAATAGTATTTCAAAGTTTCTGAACTGTTACAGTTCCCATTTTAAGTGGACCCTGTTGGCGATGCTGTGTTTGGCGTGCGTGATCGTTGCAAAGACAGGCAGGCTCTTGTTTACTTTCCTAAAGTCATGCTGGGTGTGAGTGTGACAATAAAACGTGTCAGAAGACGGTGCGTTGGTTTCAGTGGGGTCTAGGCGGGGCAACGTATGATTCCTCAAACCTCCTTAAGAAGCCTCACCCTGGAATACAAAGGTTATTCAGTGAAACACCATGATTCATAAACGGCTGCCATAGGGGAGGCTCCACAGTGGGTGTGAGCAAAGCTGGGGGCCAAAAAAGTCAATAAGATTAGCCCAACCTACCATCAGCAGAAAATGGACTCCTGTCCTAATAATTGCTGGGCACTGGCCCTGCTTCTTCTAAGTCTCGGTTTCAGCAAGAGAAAGGAGGCGGGTCTGTAAATGAAAGTACAAGAGAGCAAGAGAGGTAAAGTTAGAAGGGTTATAAAGTGTATCCAGCCGCTCTCCTGCCCCGGTGAGGGACGTGGTGCCTGCTGCCCAACCTGCCGTTTCAGAAGAAACCCTGAAAAAGTAATTATGAGAAAAAAATCAGAGATTTTGACCCAGCCTTTTGATGCTTATAGCTTACTGAATAGCCGATGTTCCTTAAAAAATTGAAAATGCAAAATGGGATAAGAGAAAATGTTCTCTAAACCTGAGAACATTGTCTTAGATAACCAGGGTTTAGAGTTAGTTACTCTTAGAGAAAAGCGAAGGCTCTGGGAATTTGGAAGATGAGGCTAAGGAAACCTGTACTGGAGCAAGAAAGACTGGAATTTAACCGTATTTGCTTACATTTGTATGTATATACAAAGAAATACCAAGGGCAGCCTTTATTAGGAGGTTTTATTGATTGTTTTCCACATGCTGTTTATAGTCTTCATTCCAGAAAAAAAAAAAAGGAGATTATCATGAAGATGATGCATATTTTTTCAAGATTAGAGGAGAGAGAACATAATGTTTCTTTGGAAAAGATCAAAGGGAAGTATCAGGGAAGGACAATTAAAAGGTCAGCCAGTAAGGCAACGATCGCCCACAGGGGGCGCTAACTTCCTGCCGTGGGAAGATTCTAAAGGTGGCCTGCAAGAGTCTCATCCGTGGTTATTCAGTGAAACACTAATTTAGGTGCTTCTGGGAAGGTATTTTTACAGATTTAATTAAGGTCCCAAGGGAGCTCACCTTAAAGTATGGAGACACTGCTGAGTCATGTGAGTGCTTAACAAACACAGGTTGTCTCTGGCTAGATACAGAGGTCAGAGAGATTCCAAGGGTGAGGCGTTGCCTGCTGCCTTGTTATGAGGGGGTCGCAGGATAAAGAATGAGGGTGGTCTCAGGAATTGAGGGCAGCCCTGGCTGACAGCCAGCAAGGATACAAGGGTCTCAAGTCCTATAGTCTCACGGAACTGAGCTCTGGCAGTAGCAGACAGGAGCTGGAAGAAGGCTGGGGGCCCCCAGGCAGCCGTGCAGTCAGCTGGCCCCTAACTTCAGCCTTAAGGGACCCTGAGCCTGGAACCAGGTATGACATCCTGGACTCTGACCTACAGACCTGCAGGATCGTACATGAGTGCTGTTTTAAGCCACTGAGTTTGTGGCAATTTGATACAACAGCAATAAAAAACAAATATAGCTTCCTTAATGAAATGAAAGAGAAAGAAGAAAGGAAAGAAGAGAAAGCCACCAGGCAGTACAGTGCTGCTTTTTCCTCCACAAAAGAGGCATGGGTTTTCTCCTCGGATTTCTAACAGGGAGACAGCTCTGATTCCAATCCAAGGTCACCGGAAATCCCCAGGTCATCACCCAGAACCTCTCACAAAAGTTCTATTAGAGTGAGGCCCCATTTCCACTTTGGAATGGCGTTAGATATTCCTAACTTAACATTTTAGAGACATTTTCCCTTTATTAAATTCCCTTTTGAGTAGATACTTCAATTTATGAAGGGAAAGCAAACTTCTTGTGAAATAACACCACTGCATTATAAAAATTTATATTCCAAGTTCCAAATAATTGAGTTGCGAAAAGGAAATGGCTGCAAATTGGAAATTCCCTTTAGTGTGTGTATGTTTCCCAAATGACCTTCTTTCTAATTTGCTGTCATTTCAATTTTGAATTGAGTAGCAGAAAGAGCTGTTAAGTGTATTAAATATTGGGGTATTAAAAAATAATTCTATCATGCTTTTTGTTTAACTTGGGGAATCAATGAAGGAATTTTTAGGGTAATAACTATACAATACTTTCCAAAGAATAGCTAATAATCTCAGCTCAGTCCTAATAAATAACCTCATTATTACAGTAATGAAAACAAGTTAGGGAATTTCCCAGGAACGTAGAAAGACAAACTTTATCCTAGTATCCTCCTGTTATGATCAGCAGGTCCACGTTTGCCAAATGTGGCCAGGATAGAACTAAAACCCTTGGCATATATAGTGAAGAAAGCTAGAGAATTGCAAAAAATAGTTTTCTCTCACTTCTTTTCCCCCTACTGGACATTGTTTCTGCCCGTATTTCACTTGTTTCCAGCCTCTACACTGAATCCAGTTATTAGGAAGTAAATTAAAAAGAAATGCTCTTGTTATATTTCCTTGTCAATAGTCTGTCTGTGTTGGCAAGAGTTCTAAAGTCGAAACACTTATGAGAACAGCAGGAACCTAACTTAAAAATTACGTAAAGAAGTAGGTGAAGTAAGACGTCGCTGTTTGACTTCTCTGCCTGCTGAGCACTTTAAATTTCTTTCTCTCTCTATTTTTTTATGATCTAAAAATATCCAGAACAGATCAACGAAGACGGCAAATAAAGAAATAGACGTGGGGGAAAATGCAGCCATATTTTGAAAACTATTCATCTTAACGAGAAAAGGAAAATTAAAAAAAAAACCAAAACTTTAATCAACATGTTCCTCGTTACTATTAATATGATTTACACTGAATTTTTGTAATGAAGCCTTCTCATTCAGTTGTGTAGGTAATGGTTGTAGACAAATGAAACATTGCAAGCCCTCTTTCTACATCCCTTTGTCCTTTGTTTCTTATTAAAAAAAAAAATTCTCCAAGAATACCTACACACATTACTCTGGATTTATTCAAATCTATGGAAAGAAGGAAAGTTAGTAAGGTACAGGGATCTATGTCCATTGCCTCACCTCTAGTCTGACCTCATTGCCCTTTGATTAATTAAGCCCAAAGCTCCATAAATATTTAATTTTTCATACTTGGAAAAAAGATAAATTCACCCTACATGGAACAGAACGAATTCCAGAACTATTGTTTCTGCAAGCATTGACTGTGTAATGTTTATGGGAATTGTAATGGTTAAGGAGCTGAAAAGAAGCCTATGGGCATTTTTACTGAGATTGGTAATATCAACCTTGTTTTGTTGGGTTGGTCAGGATTTGTTGCTCTTCTGTAACAGCTGGGGAGCCAATTACTTAAATATAACCCCAGCTGATGTTGAGCTTGCTCCTCCCCTTAATAGCAGATTAAATAGATCTTTACAGTCCTTTGGAAAATTCCACCCAAATTGCACTTATTTGATGCATATTTGAAAAAAGAAGTTAGTACATTTTATCATTAAATCTTAAGGTAGGCGGTAGATATAATTTCCCCAAATGCCTTATGACTCCCACAGAGTAGCTCCTTCAATGGGAAAGTGTGACTCACTCAACCTATGGATGAACTGTTCTTTCAGATTATGTCATCAAGTTTGAATGCCGCGGGCTTCAATCTGGATAAGGTTGAGTAAACACAAGTGGCTAACTCCAAGGGTTGTTTAGAAAAAGTCTTTATATCATGAACTAAGTAGAATTTAAATTTTGACTTGGTCGACTGTAAAACCACCATCCTGATCTTTATCCGGAATTGCAAACACATCATCTAGTGGAATCTGGGAGTGGAGAGAAGAGAATCACCGTCTATTTATCACTGACCCCTATGCCAGGCACAACACTGCAGGGTTTGTATATTTCATTTATCACCTTTATTCTCACAGTGATAACCAGCTGCTGCTATTTAGGAAATCACCGTGAAGAATCAACACAGAACTCGTCGATAAAGTCAACTTTAAAAACCAGCACCTACACATTTCTGTTAGGACTATGCAAACTATTACTTGTTTCAGTATGAAGCAGGAATCCTCCTACCCTCTGGCCCTTCACCTCTCAGAAGTATCCACATGATGGACATTTCGGTTTGGGCCCTTAAAAACAAAGTGATTATAAATACAGTCTGTCTTCTTTGGTAGCAGCTCATTGTTTTGTGTTTTATTTCCCTCTTTTGTGAGAAATTTCTTCTTAGTTTTCAAAATCTAGGCATGCATAGTCTTTTTATTCTTTGTCATCATTTAATTCTAACAAGTACCTTCCAAGGGTCCTTCCAGTCTCTCTGTTCAGCCAGCTCACCCCTTAAACGTATCCCTCTGTATGAATTTGTCCCTACCAATGCTCATCTGCTCTTGGGGATCTCATTTTGGGGCTTATTTCTCCAAGAGGGAGGTCTGCATGTAATTTAGGGCCTTGCTAAGCGATGGTATTTCCAACTGCTCATAATTTAACAAATGAAAGTCTTTTTCCCCTAAAATGAGACAAAATTACATCTAAGTGAATTAGAAACCCTGATTTTTTTGCAATATATTTTATTTATAAAAATAAAGAAACCATAGATCAAGAGCATATTACTAAGACTACTTGGTTTATAGTTAATTTTTATGCACAAACCTCTGCCTTCCATTGGAAATTTTTCCAGCAACTACTGACTCAGGCTTGCCAAGCATTGCTAAATAAAGACCAAGGTATTCTTGACTAAGGTCTCAACATTATGTCTACTCTTCCTTCTGGCAATCTGCAGGAGCCCATGTTTAGCAATTTTAGGACTTGGTTCAAGATTTCTGTTCCACAGATATTGGCTTAACTTAGAGACTTTCTATTTCCAATATTGATGTGCCCACGCCTGTGGTTTTACTTAGGAAGTGAATGAATATCTTTAGTTTATGTTTCTGTGATAATCGACATTCAGGTGAATAGGTAAAAGGTCATGAACTGTTAAGTGAAAAGCACATGCGATGTAAGAGGACACTGGACTCTTTCTTAATTTTTAAAATAAAATGTAAAGTACTCCAATGTTGTCAGCATCAAGAATTAGAATGCAAAGGGTATGATCATATGGTCATTCCAATATTATTTAATATATTCAAAGAAAATCATACCAAAACGTCCCACATGAATAACTTAATTTAGTTAAACACTTCAGCAAGAGTCTTCTGCACTTCTGTTTGTCTGGAAGGGTGTTTCACCTCTTCCCCACTTTCAAAGTACGGCAGAACCCCGTCCTCCCACACAGATAATTCTCCATTCTGTCCGTCCCTCCTGCAAGGCCACGTCTGGCCAACACACCCCTCTCTTCACACCTCCTTAGAACATAGGACACTTGCAACCAGTCCCTCTCACTGCTCTGGATAGCATGAGGCACAGAGAAGCCACCCAGGGAGGATCACCCACCCCAAATTCCTCTCCAGCCATTGACCCTCTACTGTTTAGGAGAATGCTGGACATGGGACATAGAGAAGTAACTTGCAGTGTCTTTAGGCTACACCCCAGGACATTAATACATGCTCTAGAATCACTCATATTTTCTGTAAATTCATTCTCATCCCCTTTCTGAGCTTGACTCTGCAGCTTGAAATACTAAACCATGTCTCACTCACCAACGGGTATTTGAGTTCTAATCACACAGTTTCCATCCAACCAATACCATCTTCCTCTGAGTTCTGTAAGCTCTGTTGTCTCTTCTCCAAAATGCTTGGCTCTCTTAAGAAAAACGGGTTTTGTATACCCCATTGCAAAAACGACATTAACACCAGGGACAGTCCAGCCCAGAAACCCCAGTGACTGAAGATAAATAGAAAGTTATTTCTAATTCAAATCAAGTCGAATCAGGATGAGGGGAGTCAGGGTGTCCAGAAGCAAGGGAGCTTCTCTGACGTGATGGAGAGGGTTTAGGATCTCAGCAAACGGAGGCTTTGTCTTCTTCACTAGGTGGCTTCCATGTTTGCCCCAAGCTTTGGCATCCAGCCTGCTGGATGGTGTGTTGTAGAGACAGAGTAGAGTATTGTGAGAAACATTTTTATGGGCCCAGCTTCAGAGTGGTTTATATCAGGCGCATGGTCATGCCTAATAACAAGGGAGGCTAGACGACACAATCTATCTCTGTGTCCAGAAAGAAAAAGAGGTAGGTTCAGTGAGAAACTGATAACACAAATTTGTCTTGTCACATCAAGAGTGTTGGTGCTGCTTTTGCTATGAGTTTTGATGCCTACTTAGAATGTTTACCTCATGTAAAGACAAAACAAAACAAAACCCAAAATATGAATATTTATTCTTAGCTATCTTTTATTTACCCTGGAACAACACATATGGAAAGCCTTTTTTACTATCTGAAAAGAGCAAAGAAAATGATGGGTACCAGGAAGAAATGGGAGATTATGTTAATACAGGAACATATTATCTAAGTATTTATATATGCACATGTAATGTTTGACTTTTTGGTAGTTTTCATTCCAACTAATCTCGTTTCTTACCATGAGCTAGCAATGCACTAAGATGGATACAAAACATTTGAATTCATCCTCTCAATCCCTAGGAAAGAGCACACTTATTACTTCTGCTTTTCTGAGTGATTGAAATGCCTTGTTGAAGGTCCAATGATCTTTCTTTTAGTTTGGCTTCCTGAGGACCTTGTATCTATGTCGGAACCCTTAGTGCAAATATATCTTGCTTATGGAATCACTGCATTGCTGTATTTCATAAAGAAACATATTTTACATGCTCTAATGAAGCTAGCCTTTTAAAGAGATCCTGGGGTAAAATTTTTCATAAGTCAAATTTTTGTCTTGTAAGTGTTATTTTTCTCATAAATTAAGCAAATGTTTATTTTAGAGTAACTACTTTCTAGTCAATTGTAAAAGGAATAGTGTTAAGTAGCATTAATTAGAGCATCTACCCACAGGGTTAACTGGAGATAAATCTGGGAGGTAACAGTGAATAAAATATATCAACGAATAAAATATATTTTCTATACAGTAGAAAATAAAGGAAACGTGGAATATAGCCTGAATTTTGCCACTCAAATTGTATATGTTTATTATGCTGTACGGAGAGTACGATGATCAGGGAAGGATGAATCAACCTGGGGAGTGGCAAGCTTTTGGTAAACGACTTTATGCTGAAGACTTTGGAACCAAGGAGTATATCTGTAGCATCTCTGTAGCACTTTCTGTAGCATCTCTGTACATCTCTGTAGCTTTTTCTGTAGCATCTCTCTTTACAGTAGGTATTTCTGAGATAGAGCTAATCCTTACAAATCTTGCTGTAACGTGGAGGCTACTATATCACATTTTACAAATGAAGGCAGCAGGTCTCAAAAGCTGCATTTATTCAACAAATATTTAAATGCTGACTATATTCTGGCCCTGTGGGAACAGTGGTAAGTAATTGTATTCCTAGAGCTTAATGAATTCAGACATATAATATATGAATAATATATAAATATGACACATACTGTATAAATGTGGGGAGACATATACATATACAATAATTAATATATAAATAAATATTTCAAAGAGTCCTTGTGTTTTGGAGAATGTGGAGTAGATGATGTGCCAGTGTCAGGACAGAGAGGATTTCTTTAGAGTGGATGAGCATGGAACTCTTCTCTGATTTTGGAGGTAAGACCTGAATGAAAAAAGCCAACAGTGTGAAAATACACATTCAGATAAATACAGGAGCTGGGGAAATAAAAATGAAATGGCCTCAAGGGAGGACAAACTGTCAAGTTTAAGGGATCAGCAAAAAATGGTGTTACTAGCACTCAGGAAGAAATGGGGAAGGAGAGGCGCTAATGCTAGAGACATAGGCAAGAAGCTGATCATTTGGGCCATGAAAGGAGATTGGATTTTGATTCTAAATGCAAGAGGGAAATGTTGGGAGTTCTCCAAAAGGGCAGTAATGTGGTCTGATGCTTTGAAAGCTCACTCTGTCTGTGGGATGGAGAAATTATTTTTGAAGAAGGGGAGGCATGGAAGAATTGAAGAGAAGAGGTGACTTAATAGTGCAGGAAAAGCATGACTATGGTTTGGGCTGGGGTTTTAGCCGTGGACATGAAGAGAAGGGAATGCCTTCATAATGTGGTTTGGAGGAGGAACTAGCAGATGGATTGCAGGTGGTAGAGGAGGGAAGAAGCTGAGTCAAAGATAACTTTCTGGGCTTCCTTCGTGGCGCAGTGGTTGAGAGTCCGCCTGCCGATGCAGGGGACACGGGTTCGTGCCCCGGTCCGGGAGGATCCCACATGCTGCGGAGCGGCTGGGCCCGTGAACCATGGCCGCTGAGCCTGCGCGTCCGGAGCCTGTGCTCCGCAACGAGAGAGGCCGCAACAGTGAGAGACCCGCGGACCGCAAAAAATAAGTAAATAAATAAACTAAAATTAAAAAGAGATGACTTTCTTTTTTGGCCTGAGCAATACGCTGATGATGAAGCCATTGGATGGAATAGGCTGGAGAGGGATTGATATTCAGCCACTTGGTATATAGCTCGCTGGATACCATTCAAATAGTAAGTAGCACATCGAACACAACTTGAAGCCGGCCTTGGAAAGTTTCCAGGATATGGATGCTACACTATTCTGCCTAGTGTAGAATAGATATAACATAAGAAATATCCACAATTTGGGAAAAAAATCACTTTGTGAATATATTTAATTGGATACTTTTGCAGGTTTTCCAATGAGCAGAAATTACAACATACACACGTACACATACTATGACACACTGGTGATCCTGTTACTCTCTTAGTTTTGCTGAATTCGTGCTTATGTGGGGCATCTCTGTGTTCATGCATTTGCATATTTGTTTAAGTGAATTCTTTCTTTTTTTCCTTTTTTTTTTTTTTTGGCTACACCACCTGGTTTGCAGAATCTTAGTTCCCAGACCAGGGATTGAACAGGGGCCCCAGGAGTGAAAGCGCCAAGTCCTAACCATTGGACCACCAGGGAATTCCCAAATAAGTTCCTTCTTAATGGCAAGTAAATTATGAACGTATTCAATCTGAAGAAATTAGGAAGACCTATTTATTGTGCAAATTCACAGTTCAAAGATAGAAGTTTTCAGGTATGAGCTGTAAAGTACTTTCTCTTGTATTGCACTTTTGCTGCAGAGTTTAGGTGTTTTAAAACAGTTTTAGTCTTACAAACCTCCCAGACAGGTAACAGCAGAGGATAGTATCAAGAAGTTAACTCGAGCCCATTTTGGATAAAGAAAATTTCATTATACAAATACAATTGTAGTAAGAGGAAAATTATAATGGTTATACAATGACTCGAACACTAAGACATCTGAACCAAGCAGTGACCCAGCCCTAAAATACTAGAAAAGTTCCCACATTTTATGCTTAGTGAAAAATTAGGGTATGTATGGTCAGAGGAAAATTTCCTTCTGGGCTAGTATTATACATTTTAGGTGAATTATGGGTCTCATTTTTCTTAAGCATTTACCATCGGCCACCTAGAGTTAATAGTAAGTGTTAGATCATCAATCTAGGTGACATGAGCTTTAAATTAATTGGGTTACACTGAGTTTTACATGATTAGAACTTGGAAGTCAGGTTCTAGATTCCTGGTTAAAACACTCTTAATCCTCCAAAGTAGGTCAGCCGTAACATTTTAGGGTTTTGCTTTTAGATAATTGTTAACATTAATTTTATTTATAAAGGATACAGGGACTGACCTTGGGAGCCACTTATTCAGCAATTAAAATTAATTAACTTAGGTTTAAACGCTTAATTTTAAAAAATATAGTGTTTCATAAAGAATAATAAGCATTATATATGAAATATTTAAATATTTTAAATATATGAAATATTTAAAATTAAATATATTAAATATTTAAAATTAAATATATATAATTAAATATAAAATTAAATATATATATTTAAAATTAAAATTAAATATATTTAATTTTAAATTATATATAATTTTAAATTATATATAATTTCAAATATATATATAATTTATATAAATATATAAATTATATATATAATTTTAAATTTTAAATTATATATAATTTCAAATATAATGTAGATATATGCCTGTGTGTGTATATATATATACACATGTATATCTCAAACATAAAATAAAAACCTAAGGACATGACAGAAACATATTTAGAACTTTAGGATAGTGATTATCTCTAAGCAGAGAGAGGAAGAGAGTGGAAAGGAATGGGTAATGGCATTTTAGCAGTTTACTGTGTAGTTTCACTTCTAAAAATATACATATATAAAGAAGGAATAAAAAATGAAAACTGGTGAGCCACTTTGCAGAATTCTGAAAATAATATAGAAATGTATGTCGATAGAATGAAATCAATTTATCCCAGCACATATATGCTACGTTTACTCATTGTTTATGGTGTGGATGAGAATAAAGCTTAGAGGTGAAAATATCTTAATTACTTTTCCTTTAAATACCATGTATTCTTGCCATCAACATCAATCCCTGCTTAATAAGGACTGTGTGTCCCCTGAACATATATCTGATATTCCAGGTAACGGAATAACTCTGAAGAAAACACATCAAAGAACAGTTTTAATGTAAAAGAATTTTTGTGTTTGAAGTGGATCTGCCTTTCTTTAAGGGCTGAGTAACTATATTTGCTCTTATCCTGGCAAAGAGTTGAAAGTTACATTTTTTTTTTTTACAAATTAATATATAGAAATCAGAAAATGAATCCAAAGTTTTTAGTGTAGGGTTTTACTCTGAATATAAGAGTTCTGTGGGGCAAAAAGGAAAGATTGAAGAGCTCTCATTTGCTGATGTTAGCTTAGGTGAAGAGAGAAAGGGTGGGAATACTCATTAAATGATATCCATCTCTCTATCCAATAAACATGGCCCATTACACATTTGGGTCCTTTTATTTTCTATTTATTCTCAAGAAGGCCAGTCACAAGTAGTCAGAGACTTGTGAGGGCACTTTCAATGAAAATTTGCAGCTGTGGCTTTTGCGCTCACCTGGCAGTCTGCCTAAACCTAAGTGTGGAGACTGGTGCATGACACGTCATCCCCTACAATTTCTTGACTGTAGCCTAAATCGGGAATGCTTTCTTTATAATAGCCAGAGGTGGTTATCAAGAAGGATGGCGGTGTCTGCTGTCTGGGTTGGAAAGCTATAGATTAATGTGCTGTTTTAAAGTATGTAATGTGCCCATAGACTGTAGCAATAGGGAAATAAATCATTTGGGGGGGGGGGTGGGATTCAGGAATGCTAGCATGGGGGAAGCAAAGTTTGCTGGTTGCCTAGGGAATGAGAGTTCTGATTAGTAAGTGAAATATAATAACCTGTCCCACATAAACCTCTGGGGTCTTAGAAGGGAGCTTTCAAGTGGGAATCACTAGTTCTTCCTTGACACTCAAGATTAAGATCTAAATTACATTGTCTATGACACTTGATAACTTCCCTCAAGTTATCGTGATAGTATGGTTCTTACCCTTGTAAGGCCAACTAAGTAAGCAGATGGCTTGAAGTTTGAATTTAGGGTACAATGAAAAGAACCCACAATTGAACTCCAGATCAATTTTAAAAATGAATTTCTTAAAGAAAGTAAAAACCTACTGCAAGCAAATTAGTTTAGAAAAACATACTGTACTTTAAACTGTCAGATTAGTTTCCAAGTATAAAATTTTAAAAGATATCAGGTTATGACTGAAGATTATATGGTAGAAAACATTGTGAGCAACCATAGAAAAATGATAAAGTGAGTTTGCAATAAGTTTTGTTTCATTTGCTCTCAGTAAATATATATAATTTATAGCCATATATTATTGATATAATGGATATTTTCTAAGCAACTTGTTTAAGGAAGAAAAGAGGTCACTGAAATCTTTTAGGCCAAAAAAATACACTAAGCGTTTAGCTGTGAAATTGAGAAAAAAAGACCGTACTTTTAAAACATAGCCAAATTATAGAAATCATTTTCTGTAACATGATGTATCATTGTGTGTGGTAAAAATGGAGCAGGGTATTCTCAAAATACGTTCTCAGGAGTAGTCGTCAATGTTCTTTCACACAAGTTAAGCGCTTTTTTGTACTTTTTTCACTGAATGTGGTTGTCAATTTTTAGTGTTAATTGTTGGCAGGGTGTGGAGCTGAGTGACTTCACTATGTGGGAGAGAGAGAAAAGATGGGCTTGTCTTATCTACAAGTAGGTTTGAACATGTCTTTGTCTGACATGTTTTTTAGGAATGACTTTATTGAAGTTCCCGGAAGGAGCCTTGGGGTAAATATCCTCTGTTATTGCTGCTATCCATCTGATGATAAGGAAACTAGTTTGGATGTGATGAGGACATTTCTCCCCTTGAGATCAAACCAGAGGTGAATTATGACAGCCTGTGAAGCTATAGCCAATACCTGCAGGAAAATAAAGGAAGAAGAAAGAGAGAGAGAGAGAGAGAGAGAGAGAGAGAGAGAGCGAGAATGGATGGGTGGATTGGCTCAAGGTCAATCACGAAGCCATATCAGATAACAAGGAGAAGCAAATGATACTGTTAGGTGTCCAAACCCAGGGGCCTAAAGGAGACTCAGAATTCAGGTGACACTTCCTGCTGTTCAGTGCATCCTCTGTCCTGGGAGATAAACTAATGAAACAAGTTGCTGTCTGGGACTGGAGGATGCTGTACCCCAGAGCACATGGTGAGGATGACTACATTCTGGGACCCATAACAGTACTTTCATTTTTGTTTCTCACTCTTTTGATTGAACGTGTGGAATGATGCACGGATAGGTGCTTTGTTTGGCATTTGGGAAATCAAATTTCCTTCTGTTACCTCTTGCTCCCCCCAGAGTCAGGATTTCTGATAGCAAGCCTGTTCTTAAGGACCTTTCTTTGGCATCCATTTCTTGTTTAAAAAGGCGAGACATAGCTGAAATTGTTTTCGGTGATGTATATTAAGAACAATGAAATACCGAAAGCATTCAATGTCATTTTACTAAGATCCCTACAGCTTTCTTCTTTCCTAATGCAGGATGTTTTCATGGTAAGCGATGCAAGCCTATCTGTTTGATATTTTCCTGAAATATACATCTCTCTTAAATGTCTCAGTGAGCTTGGGAAATAAGAATTTACTTTACATATTATCAGATTAATAAAAAAAGATATAAATTAATTGGAATAAGCTAATTTTAGTTCTAATTTGAAATATCACATGAAGTTCCTTTGAGCTAAAAAAGAAATATAAAGAATAAAGTGTCTACACAAAGAAATGCAGAGAATTAGACTTCTCAGTATCTATTCTCCCTCAGGATAGAAATAGTTTCTGATCAATGTATGTTCATAAAAGCAAAGATCATGCATTCTATTTCTAGTTTGAAAAGTCACCAGAATTCAGAGCACCATATTGGCCTCCCAGAAGATGTCTACTTAGGGGAAAAATTAATTTATCTTGACTTTTGGCTCTGTAAAATTGAAACATAAAATTAATTATGAAATATATTTTTCTAATATATTACAGATATTCAGATATAGATGAATAGAAACTTCCCTGAAATTATACCACCACATCTACAGTGGTGGTATATTGTACCACCACTACAGTATTGACCTGAGCTTGAATGCAAATATAATGGGAGTTCATTCAAACTTGATTTCAAAGTCAGTACCTCTGTGGTATTTGGAAGATGCACCACACTGAACTGAGGGATTATACCATGACAAGGATGATGTGGGATCCAGGAAGCAGGCAATCACCAAGCAGGTAACACTTTGGTTTGAACTTATCACTCTCTCTCCTACATCACCTTCTCTGTAGACGCTCACATTCTCCACCAGCTCCCTTTTTCTAATTTGCACTAAGTCAACTATCAGCTTCCTCTAGGGCACCACTTAACATAATGCTGACTTTTGCTAACTTCTTTTGTATTCTGTTATCCACTATCCTGTCTCTTTTGTCCTTTTAGTTTTATGCCTTTTTGATTGCATTATAGGTATCTTTACATCTTAGTGGGGTGTAATGGCTGAGCAGAATTGACATGTCTTCCATCTACCATGCTTCCTTCAAAATTCCTGAATTTTGTAATGAAAATAATACATTTTTATTATGATTTCATCACATATACTCTACCCAATCTGTTCTTTGCTTTCCTGTTTTGCTTATGATTCTGTAAAATATTTTCACTCATGATGTTTATTTTTTTCCTTTTCATCATTGATTCTTTCATTCTCTTTACTGTTTTAAGACAGATTGGACAGTGATGTAACGTTTCATTGCTTTTAAAAGAATTAACTCAAGTTTAGCTGCAATGTATTTTGGTTTACAATGTAAACTCAAGGTCTGATTTGCGAATTTTTTTAAGTAACTTGACTTGAAAGAGAATCACTTGCTTAATGTTCCACTTTACATTATTAGTGACACTTCTATTGTTATTATTATATTTATTTATATATATTGATATTCTGATGACATATCTTTCCAAGAGACCTTATTATACTTTATGTTATAAAGAAATACTAAGTATAAATTATTTTCTGTAAGGCTCATTTTCTTTATGATATGTACTAATATCCAGAATCTCATCTTTCTTTCCTGTTTATTTAAAAAATTTTATCGATCCTGCTGTTTCTTTGAAAATTTGTTTAATTATGTTTTCAATTTCACATTAAAATTTCAATGAACTTTTTAATTTAAACTAAGAAGATAAATGGAGTGAGAACATCTTTGAAGACTGAATTTCATTTACATTCTCCCTATAGAAAATGAGGCAGACAACAGAAGCAAGAAGAACTACAGTTCTGCAGCCTGTGGAAGGAAAACCACATTCACAGAAAGATAGACAAAATGAAAAGGCAGAGGACTATGTACCAGATGAAGGAACAAGATAAAACCCCAGAAAAACAACTAACTGAAGTGGAGATAGGCAACCTTCCAGAAAAAGAATTCAGAATAATGATAGTGAAGATGATACAGGACCTCGGAAAAAGAAGGGAGGCAAAGATCGAGAAGATGCAAGAAATGTTTAACAAAGACCTGGAAGAATTAAAGAACAAACAAACAGAGATGAACAATACAATAACTGAGATGAAAACTACACTAGAAAGAATCAATAGCAGAATAACTGAGGCAGAAAGAACGGATAAGTGACCTGGAAGACACACTGGTAGAATTCACTGCTGCAGAACAAAATTAAGAAAAAAGAATGAAAAGAAATGAAGACAGCCTAAGAGACTTCTGGGATAACATTAAACACAACAACATTCTCATTATAGAGGTCCCAGAAGGAGAAGAGAGAGAGAAAGGACCTGAGAAAATATTTGAAGAGATTATAGTCAGAAACCTCCCTAACATGGAAAGGAAATGGCCACCCAAGTCCAGGAAGTGCAGAGAGTCCCAGGCAGGATAAACCCAAGGAGAAACACGCTGAGACACGTGGTAATCAAATTGACAAAAAGTAAAGACAAAGAAAAATTATTGAAAGCAATAAGGGAAAAATGACAAATAACATACAAGGGAACTCCTGTAACCTTCACAGCTGATTTCTCAGCAGACACTCTACAAGCCAGAAGGGAGTAGTGCGATATATTTAAAGTGATGAATGGGAAGAACCTACAACCAAGATTACGCTACCTGGCTAGGATCTCACTCAGATTCGACAGAGAAATCAAAAGCTTTACAGATAAGCAAAAGCTAAGAGAATTCAAAACTCATAATAGTAGGTTTGTAAGAAATTCTTTTGTTACAAGAGGGTGCTCTTTTATAGACCAAAAAATATCGAATGTTTAAGGTTTCTTGATTAGACACTTAGATCTTCCTTTACCATCTATAATTGACCTAATTCCTTTTCCTCTCTGAACATGAGCTCTTACTGTAGTGAGGTTCAAATGAGATCAACTATGCAAAAAACAAAAAGTAGACTAGCTAGTACAACACACTATGAGAACGTAAGCAATTCTTTTAGAATTTTAATAATTTACTTAATTACATCAGAAACAAAGAAACTAAATTTTTTGTGTTGAACGTAAGATGGGGCCAATCTGTAGAAGTCTGTGGAAGCTGGTGGAGGGAATTTTGTCAGATATTGAAGGAAACAGTGTTGCACTTTGTTCTGTGTATTTTCTCAGAGTCACACAAATATCATCTCTATAATTTCTAGAGCAGACAATGAATCATGCTTTGCTGTATGTGGGATATGTAGATAAACTCTCAAATAATCTCATGAGGTAACATCGCTGCCCCCTTTTTATAAATGAAGAGACTAAGGTATTGAAACATAAACTAACTTTTCCAAATTTCTACAGTTTTGTGGAAGTGAAACTGAAAGGAATCCAGACATTTTTGCTTGGAACCCACAGTCTTAAGCACTATACTATCCTGCTTCCTCTTTGGCAATAAATAAAAGTGAGACGAGAAGAATTGTGGATAAGATGAAGGAATATTATTGCATTCTTTCAAGTACAACCTTGCAGGAAACTGGTGGTCAGAATGAAGAAAGCATGCACCTGAGTAACATTGCAAGGGCCAAATAATGCATTTTATTAGAGGGATGGAGCAAAGAGATACAAATAAATTCAAATATTGAGATTGCATGACTATGAAGATAGCAGAGTCACTGTCCAAGGTCAGGGACTTGGAGTGTAAGCTCCGGAATTTGACCCGTGCTCATGTCCATTTATACTTACAGTGGGAATTCTGAGTCAGAGCTGATGAAGAGGTCAGACCTTGAGATAAAGTCTTAAAGCCCTTAGCATCATGGTGAGTAGTTAACTATAAGAGCAGAAGTTCTCTAACTGGATACTGAGGAGAGAAAACACTGCAAGCCCAAGTATTATTAAATATTCAGTTTTGGGGGATAAGCGGGAACGCTCAAATGTGGCAGAGCTGAAAAGTCACCTCCACAATAGGAACTGCGGTGAGGACCTTGATTATAACAAAGAAAGCTGCCTCATCCACTCATGCCCCATGCACAGGGCTACTGTTTCAGCAAAACCCTTTTGGAAAAGTTGGATAGATTTCCTATCCTGTTTCTCTCTAGGTGGAGCCTCTTCAGTTTCATTTACATGAGTGAAGGCAAGGACACTTGTGTCATTGGGCCTGGCATCAGGAAATAGAACCAAAAGTCATTTTATTTATTTATTTATTTGCCACACCCTGAGGCATGTAGGGTCTTAGTTCCCTGACTAGGGATCAAACCTGTGCCCCTGCAGTGGAAGCACAGAGTCTTAACCACTGGACCACCAGGGAAGTCTTACCAAAAGTCATTTTAATGACCACCCACAGCTGAAGACCTTCTCATTAAGGTACCTGTGCTTTATTGAGTACATAACTATTTTAACTGTGCATATATCTATTTGAAGAGGGAATAATCTAAGGGTTTAATATCTGAATAAACATCCAAAGCAAGTTATTTATACTTTAGTAATGTTCTTGTCAACACATTCGATATTTTTTGTACTGTGAGCTTTTAAATTTAGCAGACATTTTGGATTCTCTACTCTCCGGGGAAAAGTACAAGCATATATGAAGGATGATCTTCAGTAAGCATGAGGTTATCATAGCAGTTACTGATGAGCCTTAGATTTTTAAAGTTAACTATTTTCTCCATTTATATGAGGTGGGGAGTGAGCACAGATTTCTGGATCCCACCCCCTAATAAAATGCCAAGAGCACTGTTGGGAATGCAGAGGGTACTTCTCATGTAGCTTAGTTATCACTCAGAGACTAATGACTTTGCCCAGCATAGGAAAACAGAAATAGAAGAGAAAAAATGATAAACTAAAAATGAAACAATTTTGTATCTGTCAAATTGGAAAAATATAAAAGTAGATAAAAGACATGTGGAAATGAAGAGACTAATAAACAAAATGAAATATATTCATTTAAGGGAATACTCTACAGCAATTAGATGCTCTGAACTGAATCCATATATATCAACATGAATAGATCTCAAAAACAAAATATTAATTGAAAAAAATAAGATTAGATTTATGCATCACTCCAAGGATACAAAAATTAGCAGCCAAGAGATGTTTTGAAAAGTATACAAACTTTTAAAAAAGGGAATCTGGACTGGAAGGACATATTTTAAATATTTTATGGAGTGTTTCTATGAGAGAGAGAGGATGATAGGATTGGAGCCATAGAATAAAGGGGGAAAATCAAGCAAAATAAGAGACAATGTCAGTCTAGACTGATGACACTGTACCCCGTGAACTGTGAGTGTAAGCAACTCAATATTGTACCCTGAGGTCTTTGAGGAAATTGTCCTCTTCATTTAAGGAACATGAAAACCCTCTTTATTTTACATTTGTCTTTAGTTTACACATCATTTTCATGCCCTTTATCTTATATAAATTAATCAAAGGAAAATAGATTCAGATACCTAGGCCGAGTTTTAAAGAATGAGATCTAAATAGTATGGCTCCCCTTAGACCACATTTCTGAAAGACTCTCACTTGGCCAGTAAAACCCTTCTTGGAGAAATTTATTTATAATAAGAAAAGTGGTCTTATGATGCAAATGCTTCAGAAGCCACAGATGATCATGAGAAGGGAGGTAGCATGTTTCCTCTTTGTTATTGTCTAATTGGCTTTTCCTCTGCAAGTATGCAGACACACAAGGATGCAGGGAATGTTACACAGTCTTTTATTCAGATCCTCAGGTGTCCATCCCATGGAGATAGAAAATTACACACCTTATAGCCTTTAGTTTCACCCTGGCTTGGGGGCAGCTGAAGCCAGCGCTGTAAGCCTTCCTTAGCAGCTGTCACAGGAGTACCTTGAGAAGACAGGTGTGCTGCCTGGTAAGGGATAGGGTACTTTTGTTACCTAGCCCCTCATGCCTTGTTAGATATGAATGAAAGCTCGGGACTAATTGAAGACCTGAAGGACACACACCTTAATCCACAACTGGAAACAAAAACGTTTCCTTCCTGTCCACCTTCTGCTTATTCCTAATTATGTTATAAAACATCCTAGCTTCTATTTCCAGAGGTTCCCTTGAGACATCCAGACTTAAAATTATCCTTAGCTCTTCCGGAACATAACACTTACTCACTAAGCAGTACTTAAGGATCCGTGATGGAAAATTGTATTAGGTGCTTATCTACAGCTTCACTGACGTTATTCTGTAGTCTTACAAGTAAATAAGTACACTTTGTTTATGGAAAGCATCTAGCCACTGTGCAGAGGTTCCACTCTTCAGGACTTGACTGTAACAACAACAAAATTACTTATCTTAAAAGCAATGCAAGCATGAAGGCTTTTCTCATAGACTAGAGCAAACAAAATTCGGGTACGATGGGTGGATGGGATGTGAGTTTCCTTCCTAAACTAAGGACTTTGCTTTCTTGAACTATTCAAAGGGGCAAGAGCCCCATTCCCAGGCCTTCCCAGGGAGTTCACTCTGATCTCCCTGCCTCTTCCTTTTCATTCTACCTTCTCTTTTCCTCTTCTGCCCCATTGGCCTCGACCGGCTCCATTCTTTTCCCAAAGGAAGTGGTTATGGCCCATGCCCCCTCTGGAATCTTATCGGTTTTTCAGTGTATCTAGGAGATACTGGGAAAAATTGCAAACTAAGGTAGACATTTCATACTCTCTTAAAATATCTAAACTCAAGGGCCACACACTGGGATGATGACATTCCTACTTTTCTACTTCATTACCCCAATCTCATTTGCCTAAAGAGTTCATATTACTCTTATTTGCATTCCTCGATCTCAGTTTTTGTGAACTTATAATCAGAGAGCCTTTTTATACTTAGAGAGTATTTTCGTTCTACGTGCTCTGGAGCTTATCACAAATCTTTCCTCCGTTGTCAATTGTCTCCCCAAAAGGTGCACCAAGCCCAAACATCCTCTCCTAGCCTCTACTGTCTCTCTTAGTTTCTGTAGCAATTGTGTAATGTCATTTCACAGGGGCTGTTTCGGTGCTACACATTTGGATTTGAAGAGACAGACACATTTTATTTCTATTTATTGTTATTATTTTTTCACGTAGTCTAGAATGTACTTACCAAGTACCTTCAATTCTTCAGGCACTCTGCCATGTGTTTGAGGTTCAAGATATCTAAAGCACATGATTCAGTTACCCAATGAATCCCTGTGACTTTCGATCCATGTTTCATTCACTGTAAAGTTACATATTTTGCTTACCAAAATTGATTTTTATGCATGTTTACCAATGGGGAATTCCCCATAATTTTTCTTCTATGAGAAATCTGGACATAATATTTCTAAACACAAAGTCAATGTATGTATCAATTCTCTCAGATCTGCTTCCCAGATGACCATGACAAGTATCTAATTGGCTTTAGGGTAGCTGAAGAGGGAAGCCAGAAGTATCAGGAAGATGGATTGAGAACTACAGTTAACGTCTCCTGCTCTGCTTTATGGTTTCTCTATGTGAACTGAAGTTACCATATTGCCAGCTCCAAGTGCAAATTAATTTAGATTACAATTGACATTTAGGTTTGGAGAGGGAAAGGAAAAAAATCAATGGTATGTGAACACTGAAATCCTAAATAGTAACAAGTGGAAATCCCAAACCTCAAATGCTTTGAAGCATGTTGAAAAACCCTGCAAAAACGTATGCAAAAGTATAATGGACAAAATAATCAAGGGAGGTTGTGATACAGGCTTTAAGCCACAGGGACCACGATGGGATTTTTTGTTGTTGTTATTGTTACTCCAATTCTTCAACGTAATTACTGGCATAGAAAAATACACAAATGTTAAAGAAAGAAGAAAAATGTGCTTATTTTATTAGGCTTAATTATAAGGGAGAACAAAAAGCCCTTGGAACTTTTTTTTAATGAATTCATCTCATTCACCAAAACCAAAAGCCCAGAAATCATTTCTAGCTTAAAAATGCATTTTCCCCCCTAAGATCAGGCACTGATTTGATGAATGTTCTCAAGTTAATCACCCATATAGGACTTCTTGAACGTTACTCTGACATTGAGTGCTGTCTGTGTAACTTAATGTTATAAAACCTGGAAGGCATATTTATAGCCCAATCCAGATGGACTGAAACAGAGTACAATTATTCCTTCAAAAGTCGACCTTCGCATACAGATTAAAATGGATTGCTTCCAAGATTCAAATGGAGAAATGAACTCAGTTCCCCAATTGTCGTGCATTCATTATGGCCCTATTGGACTTGGTTTTGGGCCGTGCTAATTAGTGACATGTCTGTGTTAAAAGTTGGACACACAGGCTGATTTGCAAAGTGGCAGCAGGTAGAGTTGTTATGAAACTAATTCCAGCTATCAGAGATGGTGATATTTTAAATAGGCTGTGAATTAAGTGGTTTCACAGAAACAAATGAAAATGATTTTACTATTGACAGTGACCATTCCCATGCAAGAACAGGAATATCTGTGTGTTTGGCCATTTCTAGATTAAAACCTGTGCTAGTCTAGTTCTTTTGGAAAATTTAAGAGGAAACTCTAATTTTGATTCCCATCGGAAGTTAGAATATAGAGGGGAATTTTATGAATGCCTTTCCTTTTTCATAATTTTAAAATGAACATATATATATATATATATATATATATATGTATATCACCTTAATTTTAAGAACTCCCTTGTCCTTATCTTGGGGTGTTTACCAAATATATATTACAGACTAGGGTCGTGGTTATAGTCAACTTAAGGCGGAGGTTGGACATAGACGAGCTATAAAGCATTTCTTCTTTTTTTCTCTTCTAAAGATGAGCTCCATCATGATAAAGGAAAAGGAACGGAAAGGATGAGAAGGAGTTGGGTGAGGGTGGAGTTGCTTCCTTCGTTGGCTACACCTGCTGTTCCAACATTTCATCCTTTGGTCCTTCTTGAGCCCTGGGGTTGTTCTAACATATTCAGCAGAGGAGATGCTTGTGCCCACGTGATCGCTCTAGGTTTATATCCTAAATGAATTCCACAAACATTTCTTGAGTTCCTGCTGTCAGAAGGACTCAGAAGCTTCTAGCCATGTGGAGATAGTTAAGATGGCCATGTTTTCACAGGGTTCAGGAGCTGAAATTTAAAATATTGCATCCTTGTGAAAAAAAAAAAAAAAGCTGGTCACGTTTGAAGGATGAGTACTGCAGCTTTTTAAACATTGCATTGCTGTGACTAATACACAAGTTAACTATTACAACAGTGCTTCTCTTACTTTAATATGTATTTAAATTATCTGGTGTTAGGTTAAAATACAGATTCTGAATCAGTAGGTGTGGGACAGGACCTGAGTTTCTGTATTTCTAAAGTCTGGGAAACGTACTTGAGTAGTGAAATCGAGCAGCACAAAAGGCTTTCTGTGTCCCCTTCCCTGAGTTCCACAGGGCAGGTTCAAACAGTTGCTAATCAGGGAAGGGAGGGGATGCAGAGATAAGGCAGGAACATTCAAGAAACAATAGTGCAGCCGTGGGGCAGGGTCCTGGTTCCCCCTCAAGGGATACACAGAACAATATCTTTGAGTTCTTCCTAACTAAAACCCTCACCAAATCGAAGCATTTTTCATTCCAGAGAAGATCACAGTTCTCTCATCATCACCTGAGGCCAGATGATCTCTGGATTGAAGGAATTCATTCACCCTGACGCTTATCAGCAACCCCAGGCCACCTATTGGACTATAAAACTCCTCACAACTCCCCCTCACCCCCGATTGGGACACACAGTTTTGAGGGCATTAGCCCACTATGGCCCCCTTTGCCTGGCAAAGCAATGAAATGATTATTTTCCACTTCACCCAAAACTCCGTCTCTGAGATTTAATTCGGTGTCGGGGTACCAAGGCAGGATTGGGCTTCAGTAGCAAAGGCTTAGAAAATGCTATGAATCACATTTCTGAGATGCATTGAAGGGTACCTGGGAACCACAATGGAGGATGAATGCTATTTCCATAACATCTGGCACCCCCGCTAAAGGAAAAGAATTCTGACAGTGTGCTATTTCAAGACTTCTCATTTCTTATTAAAAAAAAATGAAATACAATAAGCTTAACTATAGTGAAAGGTTAAGTGACATGTATATTGTGAGAGAGTAAACTGGCCAAGGTTTCAGGATTTGGCCCGGCAACTTGAATGACCTTGAGAATCGATCGCAAGTCTTGACTTCCACCCTTTTAGGGGCTGTTAACTGAAGTGTGGAGAAGTGAACCAACTCCCCATCTAAGTGATGAATGTCCGGTGAGGTCAGCTGATCATCCATCTGCTGCCGTCAGTCACACACATTTCCTTATCTCTAAAGTAACTTGATGCGGATGCTTGTAAGTCAAAGTACTGGCATTTGGCCTCATTTAGTGTGAGAAGAACTTAGAGGAGTGCCTGATTCTGTTTTATTTTAGCTTCCAGTTTTCTTAATCCTCCCCCTCCCCCCTCCCATCTTCTTTCTGAGAACTGAAAGATTTTGGCCTCCCTGAGTATAGCCATTCTGATTAATTCACACCCACCCTTTTAGCATATGCATGAATACCAGAAAGTCTCATGATTCTGTCCACATGGGAATGAACATTACATCAGTTACAGATCTCCCTGCTGTTCACAGAGTCTAAAGTCCAAGTTCTTGGGTGAGTTTAGCCATTAAAGGATTTTACAATATAGAACAAAAAGGATGGAAACTCAACTGCTAGAATAATTTAACAGCTCTTCACACCACTTGAGCTAAATACCCCCATCTTGCAATGATAAGCTCTAGGGCAGTTAATTAAAACCTTCACCTTTTCAATCTTGGATAGTATTGAATTCCAGATGATTTCTTTCCCAAAGGAATTAATTTTAAGGGACAGGGAAAAGAAGAAAACAGAAGTCATATTATTGCCCAGTTAAAAAAACAAAAAAATCAAATATAAAGTTTTTAAGCCAAAAAGAAAATTTCAAAATAATTACCTGTAAAAAAGTGTAGAGCCTACTCATTAAGAGAAAAAGATATATATATTAGTGTTAAGTTCTGAATGCCTAAGCCTCAATCCACATCTAAAGTATATAACTTCCACAAAACTTTTAACCGGTAACAGCTTCTTTATTGTTAGAACATTTTATGGGTTTGAAATGTATTCTTTTTTTTTTTTTTTTTGGCTTTTTAAACAGCTTTACTGAGGTATAATTTGCATACCATAACAATGACGCTACACGTACAATTCAATGATTTTTAGTAAAATTTTCAGAGTTGTGCAAACATCACTATAATCCAAGTTTAGGACATTTCTGTCACCCAGAAATATTCCCTTGAGTAAATTTGCTGTCATTATCCACCCTCAGCCAACCACTTGACCTGCTTTTTCCCTCTATAAATACATGTCTTTTCTGGATGTTTCATATAAATATATAGTCCTTTATGTCTAATTTCTTTTATTTAACAAAACTTTTTTAGGTTCATTCAAGTTATGGCGTTCCAGTTTCTCTCTGTCCTTACTACCATTTGATAGTATCTGTCTTTATAATAGTCATTCTAGTGAGTGTGAAGTGGTATCTCATAGTTTTAATTTGCGTTTCCCCAGTGACTAATGATGTTTGGTACCTTTGCATGTGCTGGTTAGCCATTTGTATATCTTCTTTGGTGACATGTCTCATTCAAGTCTTCTGCACGTTTTTTGAATTAGGTTGTTTGTCTTACTATTGAGTTGTAAGTCTACATATTCTGGTTACAAGTCTTTTATCAGAAATATGATTTGCAGCTATTTTCCCCTAATCACGTGATTTGTCTTTTCATTGTCTTAATGCTATCTTTTGAAGTGTAGTAGGTTTTAATTTTAATGAAATCTGTTTTTTCAATTTTTTTCTTGTATAGATCGTGTCTTCGGTGTCTGGTCTAAGAACTCTTTGCAAAGGTCATAATGAGTTTTCTTCTGTATGTTTTATAGTTTAAGCTCTTATATTTATGTCTTTGATCCATTTGCTCTAATCTTTGCTTATCGTGTTAAGTAAGAGTCTAAGGTCACTTTTTTTGCTTGTGAGTATACAATTTTCCCAGCACTCATTGTGGACAACCAATTTGTTTTAGCACAAAACTTAATTTCCCCTTGAATTGTCTTAGCACCTTTGTCAAAAATCAGTTGACCATTGATACACAGCATCTTGTGCAATAAGAGTTTGTTGACTCAATTAAGTTGCATTTATCTGTTTGCCTGTACTTATGCCAGTACCACACTGTATTGATTACTGTAGCTTTACAGTACATTCTGAAATCAAGTAGTGTGTATCACTCAAATTTGTTCTTTTTCAAGATCGTTTTGGCTATTCTAGGTCCTTTGCATTTTTTTTTTTACATCTTTATTGGAGTATAATTGCTTTACAATGGTGTGTTAGTTTCTGCTTTATAACAAAGTGAATCAGTTATACATATACATATGTTCCCATATCTCTTCCCTCTTGAATCTCCCTCCCTCCCACCCTCCCTATCCCACCCCTCTAGGTGGTCACAAAGCACCGAGCTGATCTCCCTGTGCCATGCAGCTGCTTCCCACTAGCTATCTATTTTACGTTTGGTAGTGTATATATGTCCATGCCACTCTTTCGCTTTGTCACATCCCTTTGTCACATACGCTTCCCCCTCCCCATAGCCTCAAGCCCATTCTCTAGTTGGTCTGTGTCTTTATCCCAGTCTTACCCCTAGGTTCTTCATGACATTTTTTTTTCTTAAATTCCATATATATGTGTTAGCATATGGTATTACTTTCTTGTTTTCTGAAGAGAGTAGTTTTCAATAAACTTGGGTGATATCTCTGAGTGGTACTTTTATTGCAAACTTTTCAAAATAAATGAATTGGCATGTATTCAGCTGACAAATTTCAGTTTTAAAAATGTATAACTAGATTCTAAGAAAGTGAGGGGGAAAGAGGGAAGAGGAGAGAGAAGGAGAGAAGGAAGACGGAGGAAAGAAAGAATAACAGCCCCGTTGCCCCATTTAGTACATTTAATATACTCCTCTTCTTCAGGGGCTGTGGTGAACAAGAGAAGACAAAATGCTAGAAGCTATATGGAATGATAATTAAGAAAATGTTGTCTTAGATTTTTTTCAGCCTTTGCCTAACTAGCATCTGAGCAATTTGTACCTTTATTTTATTGTTAAAGAGAAACTATTTGTCATCAAGTCTTTTCCATTTTCTCCTCACTGCAACATATCACTTTACTGAACCATGCCCCAAATTCTGAGTCTTTTCGGGCTTCCCTGGTGGCGCAGTGGTTGAGAATCTGCCTGCCAATGCAGACAACACAGGTTCGAGCCCTGGTCTGGGAAAATCCCACATGCCATGGAGCAACTGGGCCCGTGAGCCACAATTACTGAGCCTGCGCGTCTGGAGCCTGTGCTCCGCAACAACAGAGGCCACGATAGTGAGAGGCCTGCGCACCGCGATGAAGAGTGACCCCCACTTGCCACAACTAGAGAAAGCCCATGCACAGAAATGAAGACCCAACACAGCCATAAATAAATAAATAAATACATTGTGTAAAAAAAAAAAAAAAAAAAAAAATTCTGAGTCTTTTCAAGATTAGCGATCAAAACTTTTTATTACTGAAGCATAACCATTCCTTGGTTTGGGGCAGCATTGGCTTCCACTACATTATTTTCTATCTAGATTAAAATAATTAAAATTTAACTGTACAGCATTCTGTTTCAAGACTGTAAAATATCTTGACAGCTCTCACCAATACACATTTTTATGATTTAGTTTTCTAGAACGGATTTCCTTTGCCTAAATTTTTCATGAGTCATTCTCACCTTTGTACCTCCTAAAACATCTTCACTGCAAAAAACTTTTCAATTTTACACATAATTTTATGACATACTCTTCCTTATAAATAAGATTTTTAAAACATGTTATTCAATTGTTAGCTACTGAAAGAAACGATCCCAAGTGTGATGATCCATTTGGGGGAAACAAATGCCAGACCAACAACCCAGAACCTACTGCATTGTTCACATGTATCAGAATAAACACATGGAGAAATTTGGTTATTTCTCCATATTTGAACTTAAACGTTAGAGCAAGTGAAAGTCTAAGTAAGGAATTGTTTACTACGAGGAGAAGTTAAAATTAAAGTTAGGATTTTTCAGTGAAAAAGTCTAGTAGCTTTATGTTAGTTACTATGCTCATTTACGCAAACTGAAGAATAAATAGCAGAAAATCTAAAACATTGTTTTATACTTTGTTTTTCAGATATTTTAATATATTTTTTCTCATTACAAAAATATTAACAGTACACTGCAGAAAGTCTGGGAAACATAAAAACACTTAGAATATTAAAATCACAAGTAAACCCACTCTTTGGATAGAATCACCATCAACATTGTGCTTATGGTCTACAAGGAGGTTTTGTATACATACATAAATTTTATATTTTTTAAACTGACCTTAATGTTAGTAATGTTTTATGAACTTTTTTTCTTAGAAACAAGCAAATCTGTGAAATGTAATTTTAATGGCTGCATAGACTTTATTGGAGAAGTGATTCCATAGATAATTTAATTCCTCTTTATAAATATGTACTTTTCCTCAATAATTAATTGTTATAAATAATACTTTGCTGAGCATTCATGTCTATCTATGTATATATCTGTTTTTGAAGGGGTCTATCTATTTTGTCGTCATTCAATATCACAAATATAATTGTTTCACCAAAAGTTATTAGTATGTTCTGCTTTAAAGATTCTAGGCAATTAAAAAACAAAGCTATTGCTACTTTAAGGTCTTGTGGTCCATAATGTCAAACTTTCCTCTAGAATTATTAGAGTACTTTATGCACTCACCAACAGAGTAACAGGGTGAGAAGCATTTAAAAAATAATTTCTCCTGACTAACAATATTTATTAAGTACCCATCAGGAAAAATCTAATTCCATTTGAAATATTTTCAGGATGATTTCCTGAAGAATATTTCTATATGGACACTCTTATTAGGTAAAGTTATTCATCATTCAAACTGGATAATGTCAAGGATAGATTTAAAATTTGCTCTTTTAAAAGTATGGAAATAACGGGGGGTGTAAATTTTTAACATATTTTTATCTCAAGTTATATTTGACCTGGAAACTAATTAAACATAGTTAGATGCTATGTTTAGCAATAGAAGAGGAAAAGGGGAAGGAGGGACAACAAAAACACTTCTGAGTTCCCACCACTGAGAAGCAAAGTCTTCCCTTGTCTATTCCTTTCCTCAACCCCTCCCACTTCTGCAAAAAATGGTACTCACTTATGGAAAGTGAAATTGCTTCTTCAGGGAAAATTGCAATTAAATGCCTCGCAAACGAAGCAAGCACAGTGCAGACTTAAGTATTATCAAGGGTCATCTTGATAATCACCAGATGATAGCAGAGTGACTAACACATCAGCTCTACTCTGTTTCACAAACACTGTGAACCCACCTACACTGTTGCCTACAAATTGTCATGTGAGATAATAACATCGTGAAAACCCACTGCCATGAAGCTAAGTTTGGGAGACTTGACTCTTATACTCATGACCATTGTATTTATATTTCTACTTTTAGGCAGCTCCTCTTTGTGTGTGTGTGCGTGCGTATCTTTAAGGAGGAATAAAAATGTCACAAATACTGTACATGGGCCCTTTGGGTTCTGAGGGTTTCACCGACAAAAGATTCTGAGCTACTCCCTAGCCTGTGAGATGTAATTTTCACCTCTTAACCACATAAGCGACCATAAGCTGTAATTGTTTGTGTGTAAAACATTGCTGAGAACATTTTAAGTTACAGAACGTACAGAGAGAAGCATGTTATTGACAACATTTCCATTAGCATTTGGAAAATACCCAAATCGCTAAAGCAGACAGTAGCCATAGATGAGCAGATACGGACAGGGGAGAATCTCTTTTCATTGTCCACACAGTGCTGTTGACTGATGTCTATATGCCTGTTTCTGCCTCCACAGGGATGGGGATAGGGGACACAACAAGGTTGTGTTCATGACCTCCTTTTAATTAAGGTCTCAGACACTGAGGCTTTCTGATCACCTTTTTTTTTTTTTTTTTTTTTTCCTCCTGAAACATATAGGTGGCAATTTCTTTTTTGGAGAGTCTAGATATGGCTAACTCTAAAAAAGAAAAGGGAGTTGAATAATCCACATAAAGGATGAAAATCAAGAAAAATAACCATTGCTGAACTTGAAAATATGCATCTGCTGACATGTGAAAAAAAAGAAGTGGAAAACCCTATGACCCTGGCAACAACTCCTTAACATTTTTTCCCCATGTTTCTCTAAGATTCACAGATTTTAGACACCAAAGGAGATAAATGATGAGTGAACAGTATAAGATGTCCTTCAATATTCTCAGCAATGCCCTGGGGTTCCCTTTGTATTTCAGCGTATTCAGCAGCCAGGTGAGCTATGCTAAGCACGGCTGAACTTGTAGTTAAGATGCTAGAGAAAAATATCAGTATCTGCATAGCCTATCTTCTGGAGCAACCCTTGTTCACTAAATGTATTTTCTTTAAGAATCTAATAGCAGATCCAAACAGCATTAAGAGAAACAAAATGAATGAGGTAATTCATTTCAACATTTTCTCTCTAGCATTACTTAGAATTGCCTTAAGACACATCCCAAATTTTCACTGAACTAACAAGGAGCAATCTGGGTGCCCTGGTTTTCTAATACTTCTGTTCAAAATTACCAAAATTGTAATGATAAAGTGCAAAATAAATGCAATAGCTGCCGTGAAAAATGACTGAAAGTCACATCTCAAGAAATAATTCACTCAAGGGAACCTGCTGATGTCATAAGTGGGGAAAGTAAACCTTGAGTTATTTATATTTAGCAGAATTTTAAGAGTCAACTATCACAATGTATCCAGCTCGTGGGTATCAATTGCCATCTCTGAGTCTATCCATCTGGAAAATTGGTAACCAAGGGGGGAAAAAAGTGCCAGGTAACAACAACAACAAAACAGACTACTCTTTTGAAGGTTCTTATCCTTTGTGAGTGATAAGCAAAAGTGTTGCATTGTGTTCTTTTAAGCTAAATTCAAAGGTGTACAAAAACTCCTTAAAAATGGTCAGGGAGAGTACCTAAGAAGAACATAGACAGGTTTTGTAATCAATTCACATACCTTATGCGTTTTGTATCAGACGGTTTTCTTGACATGATGATAAGTTTTTTCTTTCATTGTTATTTCTCTGAACTGAAGGAACTGTTATTAAACATCGGAGGATGGTTTTTTCCAGGCACTTGTACTGTGGAGAGCACAGCATAGAGGAACCATCAGTTACTGGGGGTTCCTGTTGTAGACCAAAGTGTAGACTCCTGCTAGGAGTTCCATCGGTGAGACTAGTGCCTCTCCTCTGGATCCCTGACCCCTCTCAGCTCCAACCTGCTCCTAGCCATCACGGGACAGTGATACTTGCTCATTGTTTTTACATCCACTGTCTTAATTTCCAGTTAATCTCAGCCTTACTTTCTGTGTTTGGGCTTTAAGAAGTTGTCTCCATGCCTTTGCCCACCCCAGCGTCCCCCACACACAGTTCCCCTTCTCTCACAAGCAGGGAAGAATTGATCACTGCAGCCTCTACCTGTTCTAAGACAAGGGAGCTCTCTGGGAATTTTCCCTTAACAAGATCTTGAGTAACCTTTCTCTCTCACATCTATTAATAGTGACAGTGACATTAACTACAAAACCCCTCCCGTTATGAATGTGAATTCTAGCTCACTCTTTTATCTTGTTTCCTATTCCATAAGCCATCCAATACAAGGCTTTCCAAATGCATAAACCTCTGATACATTTTCTTGTTGCCAAATAAATGTAGAGGTCTTTCTATTCCAATAATTTCATAAAGAGGATTTTCCCTGGCAAATATGCTTCACCCATTGCCTTGTTTTCTTTCTGTTGCTTCTCTGTCTCTTCAGACATTCTAGAAAGAATTCAACAAATGATAGCATTTTTTCTTAGCATAAGCAGCAGGCTCTCAGTGTTAGAGTCTCCCTGGTTTCTTGATGAAAATGAAAATTTCTCTACACCCACCCAAACTACTGATTGAATCAGGATCACTAGCGAGAGCCTTGGATGGAATGTTTTAAATAAACACCCAAATTTCATCCTTTTGAATGATATATTTGAGACAAAATGATGAGTGTATCAAGATCCATGGCTTTATTATTGCTAAGACAGTAGATCTTGAAAGTTCTCACCACAAGAAAAAAAATTTGCAACCATAGGTGTTGATAGATGTCAACTAAATTTACTGTAGTAATCATTTCACAATATATATACACACAGCAAATCATTATGTTGTACACCTAAAACTAATAAAACATTCTACGTCAATTATATCTTTTTTAAAAAAGTGTCTATACCCACAGTAAACTCTGATGAAAATGAACAACAGCTATTTCAAAGGACAGTTTAGATTAAAGACCAGAAATCAAAGTTGAGCCATTACAGGCCCATCAACATAGAAAGCAGGGCTTCCCTGGTGGCGCAGTGGTTGAGGGTCCGCCTGCCGATGCAGGGGACACGGGTTCGTGCCCCGGTCCGGGAAGATCCCGCATGCCGCGGAGCTGCTGGGCCCGTGAGCCATGGCCGCTGAGCCTGCGCGTCCGGAGCCTGTGCTCCGCAACGGGAGAGGCCGCAACAGTGAGAGGCCTGCGTACCGCAAAAAAAAAATATATATATAAAAAGCAAATGTTTGGTGTGTCAGCATAACAATCCTTCTAAGAGGGGAATTTTTCAGAATTGAAGAAGTCCTAGATGACATTTTCTTTAACTCAATTGAAATCATCGTTACAAAAAATCTTTGGCTTTATTGACTTTTTTTCACGGTCATTCTTGATTCAGTATAATGAACTAGTATACATTTCTCTTGTGATGATTATTTGCATACAATTGTGTGTTTATGGTAGGTGACAGAGGGAAGAATCTATTAGCTAAAGAGTTGTGTTAGCAGGTTAATCACTTATCATAATAAATGTCGATAAACTGACATCATCCCCACCATTGCATTGCACCTACAGATGCCCTAAAACATCCTAAAACCTCAAGTGTGAAGCTGATACAGTATCTAAATATATTATTATATACTAAATACAGTATTCTGAATCAAAAATAAATAAAATGCTAGTAAAACATGAGAACTGCCTTGTATTGTAGACTAGATAATTAATATACTAAATTTAATACTACGTGATTTTACCATGGGTTTGCTAAAGCTGAAGTCGTGATTTATAAAATGAACTTGTCACCGGAAAACAACATAAGCCATTGCTCCTGAGCTAGAGCACTGTATTCAAAGCAGCTATTCAAACACCTTTTTTATTTGTAATTTAATAAAAAAAAAAATCACTGTAATTCCCCTTCCTAATGAGAAAAAAAAAAAAATCACTGTAGGGGAATCCCCTGGCAGTCCAGTTGTTAGGACTCAGAGGTTTCACTGCTGGAGGCCTGGGTTGAATCCCTGGTCAGGGAACTAAGACCCTACAAGCCGCACCATGTTGCCAAAAGAAAAAGAAAACAAAAAACAAACAAACAAAAAAACACTGTATGTATAAAATTTATGACATAATTATGACATATTATCCAAAAGTTAAAAATCACTGTACGATTCTTAATGCTAAAAATTATCCCCCTATTCCCTGAAAAAGTTAACTTAAAATTTTCAGTAACTACCCAATTATCGTATTAATATTCCAGTAGAATCTTATAACATACAGGGCTGGGATCATCTGAATTATCTTAATAAAGATTCCCTTCCAAATTAGGATAGGAGTATGGAGAATGAAAGCTGAACAATGGACGGCGTGGGAAACACTGCCTGCTTCAGTTGAAGAATCCCTTTAAGAAAGGAGATTCATGCTTGAAGGGTCTATAGCCAGGAAAAACATTCAAGACCTGAGGCAGGCTGCTCTATAAACCACTTCCCTGAGTCTACTCAGTTCACAGACTCTATTCAGTTATACCGGGTGGATTTATCACTGTAGTAATAAATAATGTTATATCAATTGTTAGCTGTAATGATGTCAACAAATTTTATTATGCCGTCAGTAGCTTAACACTAGCATAATTCAAGTTTAGGCCATATATATATATATATATTTTTTTTCCTCTTTCATTTCTTAAGGCTTTTGTGTATATTTAATAATATACTGCCTGTGTCGTTCCACAGAAAACTCTAACTCAGCATCACAATCTACTTGTCTCATTTGCGTGTAAAAATGCTGGCTCAATGGCACTTCCAGGGCTATTTTTGATGTGCTGAATGATGAACTATCAGGGTTTCTTTGATAAATTTCCATGAGACCATAAGGGAAGCTTTAGAGCCTTGGTCTCTTCCTACGTAAACTGGTACATGACACGTGACTTGCTGATCTCAAGAGGACAGGGCCGGCTTCATTGGGAGTGTTTTGAGATGATACAGACCTCATGTTTGCTTCAAGATTCTGCTGTTGCCATCTTAAATTTTCAGTTTTTGAACAAAGAGCACTGCATTTCAGTTTTCAATGAGCCCCGTGAATTATGTAGCCAGTCCTGGATAAGATGTTATAAAAAGTGAGCAAAACAATATCATGTTCAAGCATACCAAAACCCTGGAATAGAATTCCTTGTACTGTCCTCACGAAAGCACTTAGGGAAATGCTTAAACACAGGCATCGGCAAATTATTCCTCATTAAACCATATTTCAAGGTCTAGCTAAAGAAAATCGCCTTTAAAGTTGTTTATGATTCTTCCATTGAAGGTTGTTAGCATTAAGCACTTTAGTTTTGAAAAGCAGAATCATAATAGCTGGTTTTAGCAGAAAAGGGACTTTTTATTTCTCTCAACCCATTTTGCATGTGACAGTTAAGCCCTCATCTGTTAAGGCATCCATTGTATGTAATGGATGAACTACCCTCTTCTGCATGTAAAATGGTACTATTATGGACCATCTTTCGGAGAGTAATCACTCAAATCATTTTTGCATCGTATGCTTCAGTTAAGGGGCTCAGTTAAGGTAGTGCTTAAAATCTCTAGAGCCAGGAGCAATGTCCTAAATACAAGGCAAGATGCTTCTCCCATTGCCCCATCGCTACTGCAGGCACAGTAACTCCATCACAGAAACTAAGCACCAAAACACGCCCAGGAGAGAGGAAATCACTTTTTAATCTAGTGGTACTTACCTGGGCATAGTTTTGTCTCAGGGGCAAATTGACAAAACCTGAAGACATTTTGATTGTCATAACTTAGGTGAGTGGGGAGAGAAAGGGGATGTGGTACCATTACTAGAGTATAGTGGACAGAATGCGGCTAAACATCCTGTAATGCACAAGTTACCCTCCACAACAAAGCATCCAGCCCCGCACGTCAGTAGTGTCATTGCTGAGAAATCCTGCCTGAATCTGTCTTTCCCCATAATTACCAGGGGTTTCTCACACTGTAATGACTAGGGATGAAGCTCAGGAATCTGTATCATTTTTGACATTTTGGGTGATACAGAAATATCCAGGTTTTTCATCTTTAAGCTCTTGTGTGTAGGGCAAGTGCATGTTTTTCAGTCTTAATGATAAGTATCATAACTTATCTCTGTTAAACTGGAAATTCTTTATCTGATTAATTTTGTCAGTGACTAATCTGTCTTTCCTAGAATAATAGTTTGCACCAAATAGTTCTTAAAGGATATTTGTTTCTCGAGGAAGGAAACTACACTGCGTAACTCTTATGCGACATTGTGCTGAGTGTTTTTATATCATAACCCCGCTTAAAGTCATGGCAAAACCGTGCTCTAGGCATCACTGCTCCTACTTCGTAAGTGAGGAAAAAAAATAAAGTGAGAGATAATTATATAACTTGACCATATCTACAATGATGGAGCTGGCATTTAAATCAGATCTCATAGAATCTGTTTTTTTTTTCCCCATCCATTCATTTTTTTCATTGATTCAGGAAATATTTATAAACAGTGGATAAGAAAACAATTCCTGCCTTCAAGTTGCTTGGGGATCTTCATGGGGAGATAGAAAAAACAATAGGCTCTGTTCACTGTCAAAAGATAATGGGATCACGAGGCAAGGGTCCTTATGGAAGCTGAAACTAACTTCAGAGTAGGGGATTGAGGAAATCCAGGCTGGAAGAGACTGAGTTTATGGTGAGAAGATAGCCCCCAGGGGGCACAAAGAGAGCTCATTGAAGAGTAGATGCAAAATGATCACTTATAAGGGATTGTTTGTCCCTTCACAGTGGTTCTTTTAAGGGTCAGATGTCATGTAGACGGAATCTGGATCAGGCAATGTAGGAGATGGTGAAATAAAGCAACTGTCAAATGTAGGTAGGTGACAACTGATTATTAAGTGTTAGTAAGCAGTGATAAGTGGCAGGATTTGGAGACTAAACATGAGAGCAACAGAAAAGGCAGTAGACTGAGTGGTACCCAGATTTTCCATTGTTCAGCTGGTTGGAAGCTAGTACAATTCACTGTAAGTAGGATCACCTTCAGTGCAATTGAAGAGGAATGCTGAGTTTGCCTTCTAGAGTACTGTGTGTCTATCAAATGGATACATTCCCACTCTTGGGACTTTCTCTTCTTGATGAAGTGTTTCCTCCAGTCGTTATTCCCAATAGTCCTTGCA
>NW_006791400.1:2425493-2465478 GCF_000442215.2 Lipotes vexillifer | reverse complement strand
ATGCGGGCCTCTCACCGTTGTGGCCTCTCCCGTTGTGGAGCACAGGCTCCGGGCGCACAGGCTCAGCGGCCATGGCTCACGGGCCCAGCCGCTCCGCGGCACGGGGGATCCTCCCAGACCGGGCCACGAACCCGTGTCCCCTGCATCGGCAGGCGGACTCTCAACCGCTGCGCCACCAGGGAAGCCGCAAATCTTTCAGTTTTTTTATGCTGAAAGATATATTTGTCCTTTTCCTTTAAATAGGAGTTTGGCTTGATATAAAATGCTGAACTCCACATTCTTTGTCTTCAGTGTTTGAGAATATCTCCGTCTTGGCATATAGTGCTGCTGTTAACGTGACCTATGCCAATCTGATTCCCAGTTCTTTATAAACAATCTGCTTTTTCATTCTGGAGGACCCCAGATTTATTTATTTGTTTCTGAACTTTTGAAAATTTGTGGGTTGAGTTGTGTTTTCATTTTACCTTTCATACATAGATGTATGGGTCCATTCAGTATGAGTTTCTGTTTACTTAAATACTATAAAAATTTCATTTAGTTTTTAATATATTTGTTCTTCTAAGAATTATTCCCTTGACTTCTGAGATTCTACTACACAGTTGTCAACACATCTTTTGTCCACTATATCCCATTAGATTTTAAATCTCATCGTTCTTATCTTGTGGGAGGTCTCTTCAACCTGTTCTTTCAGGACCTTATTCATTCATGTATTGACTCTTTTTGTTATTTATCCCATCTATTGTCTTTTTTTTTACTGAAAGTAACATGGTGTTTTACCTAGAATTTTCTTTGTGAATATCTATTCCTGTTCTTCATGAATATTTGTTCTTGTTTCATTTTTTAAGTACCTAGTTTTGTTCACTAAAAGATATTTGTTATTATTGGGTTGTATTATTTTATTTGTAATTTATATGGTCTACTAATTGTACTTCCTCTGCTATAGGTTGTCCATTTTTGGTTTCTTTTTTGTTGCCTATATTCCATATATATCTCAATAATATTTCTTTTAAACTCATATCCTTTTGGAGTGTCTACTGCCATTTCTGGTTTGGGGCATCTATAGGGGTGATCAAATCCCAGGATCTAAGTATGGATTCTGGCCGGATTGGTGGTGTGGACATTTCCCCTGAAGGAGAGCTTCTGGAGTGACATCAAGGACTCTCTCCCCACGTACACAAATACGGGTTCACTCTGCCCCTGTGGCTAATTCCAATTAGTCTTCGTACTGGACACTTCTCTTTTCTCAAGAGATGCCTCTTGCAGTTTAGGAAAGAAGGAAAATGGGTGTTTTCCTTTTATTCTATCTATTTCCCACCCAAGAAGTTTTCCTTATCTGTTTATGGTGCCATTTCTTTTTGTCACTGGCTTTGAATTACTATATTGAAGGTGATGGGGCTGGAAAACTTCCTCTTGGGTCAGTGTGGAGGGACAGTGTGGGACAGACACTCCATGTCACTGGACTCTGCTGTACTCATAGTTACCAGCCCTCAACTTAATAACACTCTTGCCTCCCAGCCCCACCTCCACAGAACACTCTGCACCCCTTTCACCTTCGGCTTCTAAGGACTCCTTCAAAGAATTTCATGGTAGATTTTAAGACTCACCCATGTCCCTTCTCATGTTTGTAACCATTCCAGAGAGAACTCAAACACTGATTGTGGGTTTGTCACCTTCTCCAGAACTGGAGTCTTTACTTAATCTCTCTGAATACCTGCTCTCCTACCATGTTTGGTCTCACTTTGTGATCTTGCCTCTTAAAAGAGTTTCAAGAGGCTCTTTTAAATAAGGGTATTTAAGTGTTTCTATTTGTAAATACTGTTCTCCTTTGGAGATGTGATAATTATATGTGATAATTACACTCGAAGTTCTTTGAAACAGTTATCACGAGGCATTCTGCTGTTTTACTTTAAATGACTAAAAACTTTATACAAAAAGATATTTTGGTAATGTTCTTTGCAAAAACATTGCAGTTGGTATGAACTCCTCAGAGTAGCAGGGTTATTCATTTTCACATGCTTAGCATCTAACCCAGGTCCTAGGATGTGATACAAGATATCTGCTGCTATAATGTCCATTTTATTGAAAATCTGGAAAACAAAGGGCAATAGTTCCTGGTATCAGATAGAACTGGGTTTAAGTCCCAGCTGAAGAACTAAACCAGATGTTTCTTCTTGCTAAGCTTATTTAATTGTTAAAAGATAAGATGTAACATTGACTGTAAAAATAGAATGCATTAGTATACCTAAAGTTCTTAGAAAGTACAGTGCATCATAAATTTTCATCATCTGGTAGCCATTACTTCTGTAACAGTGAGTATTAATTTTATTTAGATATATATAATATTTACAAATCTGATTCTCCACATACTGCATGAACCTCTGAGCTGGCTTACATGATTCTAGGATCAGCTAATCAATCCTGAACACTGCTGCCAAATCCCTCTTTCTTAAAACCACTTTGATCACTTCAGGTTCCTATTCAAAGGCTTCGATGGTGTCATTTCCTATTATACCTAAACACAATTTGTCTGCTCAGCTTTCCTGACTCACCATGACTTGGCTTCATCCTACACATCAGCGCTAGTCAAGATTACTTGGTTACAAAACACAGATAACCCCTTGAGAAATTCCAGGTAAGGAATAACAGTTTTCATAGCGCATAGCCCTTGTGATGAACACAAGATCTAAACCACCATGCTCAATAAGGACATTGCTGGGAAGCAGCTGAGAACAAACATCTTCTTGTGTTCTGGAAGTGACATACCCTCTACCTTCTCTGCTTTAGAAACCCTGCTGCTAGAGAACAGCAATGCATGGCCACCAGCTTCAAGTCAATTTCCAACAACTAGCTACAGCCTCTGCATCCTTCCGGATAGGTCAACTGGATTTGGACTTGGCCTCTACTTCTGGTCCAGTTGGCTGGAGAAGTGGCAGAGTTGGAGAAACGGCAGGTGGTGGTTGGGGGGTGTCCTTTTCAGGTAATGGTTGCTAACAGAATCTCTACAAGTGATGATAAGTTTCCAGAATACACTCTGTGCTATTCAGTAGTGTCCTTCCCCATAATCAAGAACCAGCACATTCCAACCTTCGTCATTGTATTTTCTGCCGGTACCCAGACCTTTGACAAACAAGCAATGCCTTCCTCTACTCCTTTACTTCTGCAAGCTTGCAAGGGTCTTATGAAATGGTAAACTGGGCACAAATGTACAGTTAATAAGTGGGCAGATGAGTGAATGAACAACATCTACCAGAATCATGCCACTTTCCATTCATGTTTCATTTCTGTTCTTCCACAGATTTTTCTGTCTACTCCATGAAACTTGGCACACAACAATGCGGTTTATGAAAATGAGTTTCTTTTAGCTGTTCTGTCATGGACTCCCTGTTGTTTGATGTGTGTTAATTTGCTCTTCTTTGGGTGTTACATATCTTAGGGCAGAGATCACGTTTAAACGTCTGTTACATCTTGAAATCTATCATAGAAAAAAGATTGTAGTTTATATACAATACACACTCGGTCAAAATCAAACCAAACTAATTTAGAAGAACGTTCTTCATTTTTCACAGGGATAGTGATATAAAAAAATTTTTTTCTTAATAAAGTGAAATAGGAGAACGGTAGTATACAGAGGTAATATAATTACCCAGATGATAATCTTCAGTGTTAGTCAACACACAAAATGTGAAAGTAGGAACTGAATGAGCTCCTTTTGATATATCAACATCAGGACATTTGATAATATGCAGCATAGTCTTAAAACTACATTTTTGTCACAGCTGTTAATGAAGAAAGAACTCAAATTATTAATGTTTTCAAATATCTTACAGTAATTGAAAACAAGGTTTTGAGATAAGCGTTCTTCTGTCTATAACAACAACAGCTTTATTTTTTTGGCTTCAAGGTTTGCAGCATCTTAGTTCCCCTACCAGAGAATGAACTCCTGTCCTTGGAAGTGAAAGCCTGGAGTCCTAACCACTGAAGCGCCAGGGAATTACCCAATAACCGCTATGTTTATTAACATTTACTATTTGTCAGGCATCTCATTAATGGTTAGATTGATAGATTAGCCATTTTGTCACCATAACTATGTAAAGGTTTACTAGCCTTTTACCCCATGAAACTGAGGCAGAAGTAATTTGAATTATTTTCCAAAGGACACAGCTGATCAGTGTGAATTTCTAACTAACTTAAAGGTGTTCTGATTTCATGATCTGTGTTAACTTTTTTTTTGATCTGTGTTAACTTTGAGCCAAGCAGACAATTGAGGATCCCTGATGAAATCAAGTAGGTTTTTTTTTGGTAAAACGTAGCTGATTTTGAGTACCTTCATCTTTCAGAACATGAAAGTGAAAATAAATTATTATGTTGAACCCTTACTAATTTTGAATATAATTTATGGAGAAGATAATAAAGCCAGAATCATTCTTTCTTTGACAAATATCAAATGTGGGAAGAAACTATTTTAAAATTAAGTTCTCCCCTCCTTCTTTTATTGTTCAAAGTTTTTATTGAATTTAATGGCTCATAAGACCAGAGATTCTGGATCTTTAGGGTACTTACTATATAATTTTTCTGTAGTTTTAGAGGAATTTGTAATGTAAAAATATGTTTTGAATTCTAACTTTAAATAATTGCAGTGTGCCACATCACAGATGAGTCATATCTCCTGCTGAGCCCTGTGAAGTGTAGATTCCCTTGCAATGGTAAGGAAGATATATGATGTTTTGATATTGTGTTTTCTTCTTTTTCTTTTAATGATTTACAAATTTAAAAAGACTAGCTTGGTAAGCTGAAAATATCCCTTAATTCATCCCATTTACCTCTGGCTAGTATGGCATTTCCAGTTTGATTTTATTGCTTAATCTAAATTTTATCAATCTCTGCTTGAAGTAGAAAAGAGGAAGTGAGGTCTATGGCTTCTGTGAGCATATAAATTGGAGGATAAAAGAAAAATACGAGGATAAAGAGAGAAAGGGAAACAAGGGGCATGTTCATCTCTCTGTTCTCCTAATTCCCCCAACTTTATATTGATTCCAAGCTTTGTCCAGCATGTTTATGTAGATATTACTAAATATCTAAAAGAACTTTAAAATTTTTCATATATATTCTATTTTAAATCAACAAGGACAGGAAAGAATATTCAAAGACACAGATGCGTGAGAGAATATGTAAACTTAATGTAAGATTTTTCAGGTAACACTTCTCAAATATTAACATACAAAAAATCACCTAGATCTTGTTAACAAAAAAATATTCTGAATCAGCATGAAGCCCACGATTCTGCATTTCAAACAGGTGTCCAGGAGATGCAGGTGATGCGAAGTCCACGCTCTCTCTCTAGAAGCGTTTAGATGGAATTGCCTGATTTTTGCCATATATTGAGAGCCAGGAAGTGAAGCAAGTATTCATTTACACAAAGTAAATGCCTTCTTCCCCTGATACCCAGATTGCTACTTTGTCTTGACAGCTAGATCAAGGATAATAAGAATAAACAACTCTTTACAGATGTATTTAAAAATCACTTACTTTTCTTCAAGGCCTATCAATTCTAAGAAATGCAGGTACCTAGTTATACTTTTATTGTATTAAACTTGTAACTAGATTTTTCCAAACACAAATGTATCCATGAACTAGGCAGGTGACATGGAAGTGTGACAGAGGCTCATGTAGGAAGGTAAGCCCTAAAATGTTTTTACTGCATCCCTTGTACAAGGTGGAATTCTCAGAGAACTCCAGATGTGGCCTGCCTTGCATTTTCCCCTCTCTTTGAGTGTGGGCAGGAGTTTTAACGTGATTCCAGCTAAGAGAATATAGCAAAGATGCGATGATATCTCTCTCTCCTGGTTATATTACCTCTATGACAAAGATGAAGGGATTTTGCAGCTATAACTAAGGCCCTAAGGCAGTGGTTAATCAAAGGGGAGATTATCCTAAGTGGGTCTGATTTCATCAGATGAGTCCTTCAAAAGAAGGTCCAGAGGTCAGAGACCAAAGAAGAGAGAGACACTCTCCTTTTGGCTTTGAAGAACCAAACTGCATGGTGTAGAGAGGGCTACATGGCAGAGAACGGTGCATAGTCCCCAGGAACTGAGGATCTCACTCCAACCACCGCAAGAAACTCAATTTTGCCAACTGCCAGTGAGCTAGGACGGGGACACCAAGCCTCAGATGAGATTGCAGCCACAAATGACACTTGGATTGCAGTCTCTTGAAACCATAGGCTGTAAACCCAGTTGAACCACACTCAGACACTGACTTATAGAAATGAGATAATAAATGTTTTCTGTTATAACCACTCCATTTGTGGTAACTTTCAATTCAACAATAGAAAATGAACACAAAAATCATAATGTCTGCTTATTTAGGTTGCATTTTTGAAACCATATGCTGGCCACGAAACTGCCAACAAAATACACACATTGGCATGTGCATGTACACATGACCTGAGCCTGCCTTGTGCAACACTCCTCAAGACCTCAGACTTTGCAATCAATATGTGCAGCTTGTTCATAGATGGGCCATGAACTAGCTGTGGTTTTAATCTTGTAAAACTTTAATTTTCTCATCTGCAAAATGAAGATAGGTCTATCCTGCAGCCTTGTGGTGCGTTAAGTGTGTGAGGGACAGAGCCCTACTTGCTCAGGATGAGTGTCCTTGTCTTAGATTCTACACCACCACTGGCCAACAGAGGAGACAGATCTGAGTGGCCCTGGTAATAGCTCCAACACTCCTTTTCCTCTTATTCACTCAGCTGCTTCACCAATATGTGCTGGGATATACCTCACCTGAATTCATCACTTTATGCTCGCCATACCAGCTTAGACTGCAAGAGGTCAGGTGCATCTACGTGGTTCTAATCTCCAGACAGTCTTGTGGTCCATGAGAAAACCTCCTCCAACCACCTTATCCCTCACCTCTCCTTTCATCCTTCGTTTCCTCCGCCCATCCTTCCTCCCACGCCTTTTCTCTCTGTTCCTTTCCCTCTCTTTTTTCTCTCCCTCCCTCTACATATATACATCTGTGTAATTTCTAGAACAGTGCGCTGCCCTTATAATGTGCTAAGTAAAGGTGATTTTCCTTTCATAATTCATCCCTCATGGGTAGTTGTGAGAATTAAATTAGATAATCCAAACGATGGTTAATAATTACATAGAGGGGCTTCCCTGGTGGCGCAGTGGTTGAGAGTCCGCCTGCCGATGCAGGGGACGCGGGTTCGTGCCCCGGTCCGGGAAGATCCCACATGCCGCGGAGTGGCTGGGGCCGTGAGCCACGGCCGCTGAGCCTGCGCGTCCGGAGCCTGCGCTCCGCGACGGGAGAGGCCACAGCAGTGAGAGGCCCGCGTACCGCAAAAAAAAAAAAAAAAAAAAATTACATAGAAAACTCAATTTTTGTTTTTTTCTTTAGCATGCTATCTAAATGATATGTGCTAACTATCTGGTGAAATTAATTAACTAAGGGACAGTCACTGAGGTTCTGTTATGGCAAAGTCCTATTATGGATCCCTTTTTTGACAGAGACACCTGGTTGGCCATATTTCACTGTCAAGATCAAAGTTCATTTATGTGAAATGGATTGATAAACTCACTCACACATGCATTCATTTTTTTTCCAAACTGCATTTATTTATGTAGCTGAAAAGCCTAAAAACTTGCTTGAAATTAACAAACAGTTTGTACCTATACAATTATTCTTGTCTTCTCGGAAATATCTTTCATACATATGACTAGATTAACATAAGCCTGGAAAGACAGGTCATTAGAATTCTACACTAAGAATTCCATAGAGTTATAAGGGTAGTACTATTGTCACAACTTTCCCAAATATTCCCAAGAATCTTCAACCTTTCCATTGCCATTGACACTGACCAGTAGCTTTGTCATTGTTTTGTTAATACACAAGGTTAGATATTCATTCTTTGATAAACATTGTTTGAGGGTTTCTGTGTGTCAGACACTATTCTAGGTACTAGAGACATAGCACAGCATAAAGTGGTGCCTGGGCCCATGTGAGTAAGCCTAGCTTATGTAGAATAAGAAATGGTTTAAAGACGAAGATTCAATATATAACCACAATAGGAAAGAAGGATGGGAAAGCCTGGGAAATTTTTATAAATGAAGACATACTTATCACTATGTGGAGAAGCCAGAATACTAAAGAAAAATCGATCAGTATTTTGTGTATGTACTACTGAAGTTTTAAATATTTAGCAATAAACACTGCTAAGCATTTTGTACAACTTTGACGCACATATACAATTATTAGCAACAATAGCATTGTAAAAAGTCCCTATTTAAATTCTCAAACTATCTTAGGCAAAACTTCTTTTTTTTTTCCAGAATAAATTCTTTCAAAACGATAGCATGTGATTTTCTGTGTGCCTTAATGGATTTTCTCCAAAAAACTGTCAAGCTAAAGCAATCATCAGTAAGCTCTTGTGGTTTCCAGGAGAGATCAAAGGAGGCTTTCATAATGCATAAAACATGTATGTTTATAATATATCATAAACATCCAAATGGTTGTGACTACAACACATTCAGTTCCTTAATAAGGCTATATAGTAGACTTTAAGTTAAACCATTTGGCTTAGTTTTCACTTCTGATTTGAAACATTCTAACTTGGATTTTGCCAAGCTGAACATTGTTTTCAATCTAACCGGATCCCTTGATTCGTTTCATCCTAATGCCCTTTTCATACCATATTTTTGACCTACAGCAAGACCTCACTGAATGCATGAGCACTAAAGAGATTGAAAGAGTCTCAATCAATTAACAGGACGCCATCAGCTTCATGGTAATTTTCAATTCTTATGCATGAATCTCATGGCAGACCATAAATATATTTATTAGAAAGATGTAATATACCTTTTGTCAAAGTAAAATATATGAATAAATGTAAAGCATATGAGGTCTTGTAGTCAGGAAATTAATGTTCTTTTGTTCTATCAAAACCACACACACAAACTTGACAGAAATTTCTTATGAATTACTAATGGGGGTTTAATCCTGACAAGGCTTTATTTGTTCAAGAGTCACATCCCGGGTCTGGTTGCTCAAAAAGCCAATTATCAGAAAATATCCTCTGTTGCTGTTGTCGTTAAGAGACAGACACTGATGACAGTTTAACTTGGTTTCAGAGTAGCTCTCTGGCCACAGCTGCTTGCCAGGCAAGCCAAGTACCACTGGAGACGCCAGGTTTCATATTGACCCTGTGGTAATTGAGGTTATGAAAAGGCTCTTGTTCTCAGACCTCTTGAATGGACATCTCTCCCAGAGGGATCCAGCAGGACCTTTGAGAAGGGCAGACCCCCTACATTACTGAACTACTCAGAGCCTCAACCCTGGTCTGGGTGAGGTCAGGTCAAGAAACAAATGTTAAGGATGGGACGTAGGGAAAGCCAGAGAGTAACACATTTGCGCTGGCGTCTTCAGCTCTCTGCATTGTTTTGCTGGATGCCCCTTTTCATCCACTCTGCACAAAAAATAAGCACAGGAACTGAAATCTGTTAGCACTTTAACCTGGGTGTCATGTGGAAACCTTTCTTTTGCTGATTTTTGGCCACCCCATCATTAAAAACAAGGGGGTGTTTGCTGGTATGGATTTCACTAGTGCAAAAAACTGAACCATCTGCTAAAATCACCAGCATTCTAATGGCTGAGTCAGGCACAAGATCCAACTACCAAACCATTCCTTTCTCAGTACTAGTGGTCATTACTGTCAGATGAGAATTAACATGGAAATGGTCAAGAAAAATAAGGGTAATTAACCCAATCAAATAAATTGAACCACAGCATTTTTAGAAAATCATCTCCCATCAATTAGTTGTGCTATTACCTGTGATTGATGTAATAAAACATTTTTTGAAATTAGTAACAACAATTACAGGGAAGGAAAATTATTGATAGCTCAGTGGGTTTTAAAGGTCAAGATTAAATAAATACGTTTGGCCTTAAGTATAATATAATGATACATAGCTATAGTATGGATAGTAATATTTTTATACAAGTGAAGAGTAAAAATTTTGTAATTATTATCTGGCAGGTAATTGTTTTATTTTCTAAATTAAAATGTAAATACATGTGTGCACAATAAAAAAGAAGGAAATGATGTTTTTATTAATTCATTGAATACGTATGGTACTTCCACTGTGTTCTAGGCAGTCTGGTAAGGGCTAAAGATACAGTGATTAGGGAAGGTCAGAAACAGTCAATGCCATTATGGTACAGTACAGTCAAGTACTATGCATTTTCTAATTGACCTTAAATACAGTGAAATAGTAAAGATTACTTTGTAGTCTTTCATGATCTGAGAAGTTGATACCTACCAACAGTAAAGAATTTTTATATAATAAGAGGAGTAACACTGTTTTCCAATTCCCTTTTGAAGGAGTTTTTAGACTCTTTGAACAATTTCCCAATCAGCAAAATCATACTCCTAATAGGGGGGTGTTTTAAAAAAAATGTAGACGTTCTAGTCACCACCTGAATTTCTAGATTCTTATGTCTCTTGATACTTCTGAGGTCAAGGAGTACATGCATTAACTCAGTCACTTTGGTAACCTTTACATGAGGCTCACTAAAAAAGCTTAATAATATCTAAGAGTGCAAAATTAACATCCCAGACAGTTGTAACATTTTGAAGTTAAGTAAATGTATACGTAGGTGAGTAGGTGGAGAAGGTAGGTGATGGGTAGGTGGGCAGATAATACAAAATTTTTTGTAATATTGCTTAGAAAAATGCAGGATAATACAAATCACCTATGTTGTGACTTTCAAATAACATCATATACAGTAAATTTGAACAATTAAAAATCTTAATTTAAATTTTGTACCTAATAATGTAATGAGAAAATTAAATATTGTACAGAAACTGCAAAGGGATTCCAAATCGTCTAAATTATCATTATTTATACTCTCTCATTTTTGTTTTGTGAAGGTTAATTTTAGCATAGTTAAGGGATGACTCATTTGCTGTTACTTACTATGAGGTATTTTCTCTATATTGTCAGTTAATCATGATTAATATTAAAATTATTAAAATAAAGTACCAGCTGAATTTGAATGATTTCAACTTAAATATTAGATCTATAGAAGATACTGGAAGATGGTTTGCTTTCTGAGAAAAAGCAGAACGTATAATCTTAGGAAGAAGATATTCGGGGGGAATCATGTTTAAGGTCTCCCTACCATGTTAATCTTCTGAGTTCATTAGGATTGCTTAGATAACTCCCTCTCACATCTGTAAGAAATGATAACCTTGGATACCATCTTACCTAAATAGCAAGCATGTAGTTATAATATCACAAATCTTACACATAGGTCCTCAGAGACTTCAAATCTTAAACCTGTAAGAATTATGTACTTCACACAATGTTCCATATGAATTACAAATTTAGATAGAGGTGTTAAAAGTGTCAGCTTGATGTTTATGTAAAATTATTATTTTTCCCCTTTCAATACATTTTAATATCAGTTATAGGTGTTCCTTAGATGAAATAAGAAGAAATGTAAATGAATTGAATAAAAAATTAAAAGTTTATTAATATGGATAAGTCATTTAAGAAGTCTATTGAACTGTCTTTACCCTATCACCATTCATGTGTAATAAATTGAGAGGACATAGAAGCCTTAAGGAAAGAACCTGGATTTACAACTGGAAGAAAAATGAGTTTGTGTTTTTTGTTGTCGTTATTCTTTTTTCTTAGAACTTCCTCATTTGATGTGTGATTTTAAATTTAATAATTTATTCTTACAAATTCCTAAGGGTTTTTTCTTTATCTTTGAAATGTAATGGTTTTTTAAGGAGTTGTCTCAGAAGTTCTTGATCTGAGTTAAATTTCTGAGGTACCTTACGGGTCATTTCACTATTCTGATTCAGGTGTTCTTTTATTTTTAGAAAGGTTTCCTAGTTTATGATTTAAATATTTGTTCTGTTCCATTGTTTTGTTCTTATTTCCCAAGGATGACAAATTACAGGAGTGATATCCCTCCTTTGACTGTCTTTTATTTTCACCACTTTCTCCTTAAACTTTTGATTTTTTAAATCACATGTTTATCCTCTTGGTTGGTTTCCTATTTTACTTCAATTGTCATTTTTAAATTGTCTTTTGGATGTGTTCTCTCAACTGTCTTGAAATCTGGTCATTGCTGAGGTAATTTTGTCTTTCTTGTACATTTCTCTTGAGTTCAAGAAACTCATTTCTTCATGTTTTAGTCCCATTTCCTTTTAATTTTCAAATTCTATTCAAGATGGTTTTTAATATTCTACATTTCTGGATTCTCTATTCTGTTCCATTCATCTATGTGTCTGTTTTTGTGCCATTACCATGCTGTTTTGATTACTGTAGCTTTGTAGTATAGCCTGATTTCAGGGTGCATGATACCTCTAGCTTTGCTCTTTTTCCTCAAGATTGCTTTGGCAATTTGGGGTCTTTTATGGTTCCACAGGAATTTGGGGGTTATTTGTTCTAGTTCTGTGGAAAATGTCATGGGCATTTTGCTAGGGATTGCATTAAATCTGTAGATTGCTTTGGGTAGTGTGGCCATTTTAACAATATTAATTCCTCCAATCCAAGAGCAGAGGATATCTTTTCATTTCCTTGTATGATCCTCAATTTCCTTCATCAATGTTTTATAATTTTCTGAGTACAGGTATTTCACCTCCTTGGTTAAATCTATTCTTCGATATTTTATTCTTTTTGATGCAATTTTAAATGAGATTGTTTTCTTACTTGCTCTTTCTGATAGTTCATTATGAGTGTATAGAAAAGCCACAGACTTCTGTATATTAATCTTGTATCCTGTAACATTACTGAATTCATGTACTAGTTCTAATAGCTTTTTGGTGGAGACTTTTGAGTTTTCTATACATAGTATCATGTCACTTGCAAATAATGACAGTTTTATTTCTTCCCTTACAATTTGGATGCCTTTTATTTCTTTTTCTTGTCTGATTGCTGTGGCTTGGACTTCTAATATGTCAAATAAAAATGGTAAGAGTGGGCATTCTTGTCTTGTTCCTTATTTTAGAGCAAAGGCTTTCAGCTTTTCACCATTAAGTGTGATGTTAGCTGTGGGTTTGTCATAAATAGTCTTTATTATGTTGAAATATGTTACCTCTATAACAACTTTGATGAGAGTTTTTAACACGAATTGATGTTAAATTTTGTCAAATACTTCTCCTGCATCTATTGAGATAATCGTGTGATTTCTATGTCTCTTTATTTACGTGGTGTATCACACTGATTAATTTGCAGAAATTGAACCACCTTTGCATCCCTGGAATAAATCCCACTTGATCATGATGATGTATAATCCTTTTATATATTATTGGATTTGATTTGCTAATGTTTTGTTGAGGTTATTTGCATCTGTATTTATCAGAGATTTGACCTATAATTTTCTTTCTCCATGTCTTTGTCTGGGTTTGGTATCATGGTAAAGGTGACCTCATAGAATGAATTTGGGATTGTTACATCCTCTTCAATATTTTTGGAATAGTTTGAGAAAGATAGGTATCAGCTCTTCTTTATGTGTTTGGTAGAATTCCCCTGTGAAGCCATCTAGTCCTGGGCTTTTGTTTGCTGGGAGTTTTTTTTTTTTTTCCTTCGTTTGTTTGCTTTTTATTACAAATTCAATTTCACTGCTAGTGATCAGTCTGTTGAGATTGTCTATTTCTTCCTGATTCAGTCTTGGTAGTTTTCATGTTTCTTGAAATTTGTCCATTTCTTCTAGGTTGTCCAGTTCGTTGGCATATAACTATTCATAGTATTCTCTTATGATTTTTTTTGTATCTCTGTGATATCAGTTGTTATTTCTCCTCTTTCATTTCTTATTTTGTTTACTTGGGCTCTCTCATTCTTTTCTTGACGAACTCAGCTAAAGTTTTATCAATTTTGTTTATCTTTTCATAAAACAGTTTTTGGTTTCATTGATCATCTCTATTGCTTTTTCTTTTTTTTTGCCTCTATTATATTTATTTCCTCTTGATCTTTATTATTGCCTTCCTTCTGCTGACTTTGGGCTTTGTTTGCTCTTCTTTTTCTAATTCCTATAGATAGCTGTTTCATTCCTTTTAAGTGTGTGCTCTCCCCACTTCAAGCACTGGCACCCCCAAACCAGAGGGGAGCAGTGCTGGAGCAAGAGGGGCTGGTGCAGGCACTCAGGGTGGGTCTGGGTCCAGGCTCTAGAGGTCCCTGCTGTGGTCAGAGACCACACTGCTTCTGATGCTCTGCCTGTGTAAGTGCCAGTAATGGCTTTGCCCCACCTCCAGCTCAGATGCCACTCTGGGTCTGAGCTGCTTTGTCCCTCACAGCTGAGCTCTCCTCTCAGCCATGGCAGCCCTTGCTCTGGTGTGTAGCTGCATCATGAAGCAAGGCTAGAGTGGGAGCTTGGCTCAGGCTGGGACGTGTACCTGGGCAATTGTGGGAAGCTGTCAAGTGTCTAGTGCAGTTTCAATCTGGCCTCTCCGTCCTATTTCTGAGTATGCAATCATGTGTGCACTCCCCACCAGTGGAATCCAAGCTTCCCACAGTCCTCCTGTTAGTCCCAGCTGCCCTGCAATCAGCCAGGGGGAGTTGTCTTCCCAGTGTTGGACACCAAGGCTGAGGTGCCCTATATGGGCTCAAACTACTCACTTCCCAGGGAGGATCTCTGTCTGTGTAACCTCCCTCCTTTTCTAGACTCTTCCCAGGGGCACAGGTATTGACATGATCACTTCTCTTCCCTTCCCACGTGATTCCATGTGGGTCTCTCTTACAGACTTGGTAGTACAGGAGTCTTTCTGCCAATCTCCAGTGAGTTTTCAGTGAGAATCATCCCACATGTAGATGTATTTTCGATGTGCTCACTGGGGAGGTGTGTTCCACATACACCGACTCTGCCATCTTCATCTCCACCTATAATTTATATTTCTTGAGTAACTGAATATAACTATTTGTACCAGTTAGTTATTGAGCCTTGTCTTTTCTTTTGTGATTCATTTTCTATTAATATACTTGTTTTTTTCTTGATAATTAAAAAAGAATTTTTACATATTAACCATATAAATAATAGTTTGACATTTCTTCTATTTTTTTCTTCAGTTTGTGTAATACTTTTTAAAAATGCTGATTATGATGTTTTTTTCCAAACAGAATTTTTTTTTAAATACCAGGATTTATCAATATTCATGTTTTAGCCTATGATATTGTGTTAAGATATACACTACGTTTGTAAAGCAATATGATTTATGAGCTAGCAACTGGGGCAAAATGCTTTATTCCCTCACTGTTTCAATAATATCAAATAAAGTTGTCTTTATAAAATATAGTTTAAATTAAATATAATTTTAACCAAAATTATAGAGTGCTACCTATTAACTAAGCACTTTGTGTATCACTCTAAATAAAGATAGGGGAAACAGGAAGAAAGGATGGATAAATAATCATTGTTATTTTATAATACTTCATTTTTAAAATTTAATTTATTTATTTTATTTTTATTTATTTCTGGCTGCGTTGGATTTTCGTTACAGTGCACGGGGTTCTCACTGCAGTGGCTCCTCTTGCTGCAGAGCATGGGCTCTAGGCACATGGGCTTCAGTAGTTGTGGCACATGGACTTCAGTAGTTGTGGCTCACAGGCACTAGAGTGAAGGCTCGGTAGCTGTGGCACATGGGCATAGTTGCTCCGTGGCATGTGGGATCTTCCTGGACCAGGGCTTAAACCAGTGTCCCCTGCATTGGCAGGTGGATTCTTAACCACTGCGCCACCAGGGAAGTCCTACAATACTTCTTTTGTTTAATTTTTTTCTGTTTCAAATGCTTCATAAAGACCTGTTTCTAAAATAGGAAAAACTAGTATACATATATATATACTTATCTATGTATATATAACATATATGCATATACATGTATAATATATATGAAAGAATCAGACAGAGAGTCAGAGGGAGAGAGAAAGAGGACGTGAAATGAGAATGAGAGAGACAGAGAGACAGCATCACTGGTGACTTTTAGATCATCAGAAACGCTGCAAACATATTATCTTCATCTATATTAACCAGAGAAAACCAAAAAAAAAACCACTTCCCTGTTTTTCTTCTCTTGGTTGATATCAGTTTATTTTTAAAAGGCTTTGCAGGAAATTATGAATGAGAAGATAAAACAGTGGCTTTCAACTGCCTCAGTAAAACATGCATACTGCCAACATTTTTGTCACCAATAATTCTCCCCTAAACATGGGTCTCTCCTCTCATTATGCAGGCTGTCATGCTTTACTGAACCACATAATTTCACCTAATTAAAAGAAGCACTATGTAGTTTCCTCCCCCACTTCTTTTTTCTTTAGCTGGACAAATGCCAGTAATTATATTTAGAGTACCCTAAGTGGACTCCATTTTAAATATTCATTTTGGTGCTCCTCTAAACAATCAAACATAAGTCCTACTGCTTTTTTTTTTTTTTGCGGTACACGGGCCTCTCACTGTTGTGGCCTCTCCCGTTGCGGAGCACAGGCTCCGGACGCGCAGGCTCAGCGGCGGTGGCTCACGGCCCCAGCCGCTCCGCGGCATGTGGGATCTTCCCGGACCGGGGCACGAACCCGTGTCCCGTGCATCGGCAGGCGGACTCTCAACCACTGTGCCACCAGGGAAGCCCCTGTGCTCTTTTAAATATTAATATTCATTTTATTTATTTAGATCTAAAAAACTGGGTACTTTGAGAAAGCCAAAATGAATTAGCTTCATGGAGATGTTTGCTAGACCAGCAAAGTGGAAGTTAGTTGGCTTCAATCGAGTTTGTGGTGTCATTCTCAGCAAAGACTTCATAAGTAATTACCTTCTAAATGATTTAATTTATTTAAACTAATACAAGTTTTATTTAGGCAGACTGTCAGATATGTGAACTTTTTTCTCTCTTTTTTATTCCCCACAAATAAAAAGGCTGGGTCTTTAACCTTATCAGTTTCTGTGCTAAAATCATATAGCGGCTACCCAAGAGAGCTTTCGAAGAGATCCTCTAGTCTAAGTCAACAGAGGTGGCACGAGATACATAGCTGAAATTAAACTCAACTGCAGCTCGTCTAAGCTAAGATACAAGTTAAGAAATTACAACAAAATAAAGGTAGCTACTTTCTGTGCTTGAAATCAATGTGATTTTATATGAGAGGGAAAACAGTACTCCACAGTATGCTCCTTGCATTGAAAAAGCCAGAGATATGTAGCCTAACACTTACTAATCATTCTGTCACCTTGACTGTGTGTGACCTGAGGTGCATCTGGTTTTGCATAAGGTCTTAGCAGTTTCCAAATTCACAGGTAAACTAGTGATGGGGAGTCACCTCCTATATGACAGTTATTGCAGCTATAGGTTAATTTCGTATTAAAATGAGACATTTGTGTGAAGTCGACTTACAATTGACTATATCAACACCTTTCTATTCCATTTTCTCACTTCTATTAACAGTTCTTACCTTGCAACTGAATTTCATTTTCAGACAGATTTAAAATCACCCTGAATCCCATTTGCACAGATGGATAGGCAGGCAGGTGAAGCAGGCAGCTTATGAACGCCAGAAGGCTGAACTGCATCACAGCCATCACCCTCAAGTAGATGGTGGGGCAACAGTGGCCCACAAACATCTCCCTTACTTGGGGAACCACTGCCCTTCCCTCCCCTTTGGAGTGTTGGGTTAGGGTGACAGTTCATTTTGATTCTTTCTTATGAGCTTAAGGCAGATTGACCCTCAGTTTTACCTGGTACATAACTTGTGCAGTGAGACCTACTCACACCTTTCTCTAACCTTTAAAATGTTTTATACAAATCTTTTCGAGTCAACATGTTGTTACAATCTGATCCTTTTCTTTGCTCTTTTTTCATGTCAATTCTGCTAAATGCTGCTCAGGAAGTATATAGCATTTCCAAAGCCATACAATTAACAGTAGGTTTAAGTTCTTTAAGTCTGTATATATTTTAATTACAACAAAATAGAAGAAAGTTTGGCATGGCAAAAGCAATTGTGGAATGCCTATAGGTGAAGGAACCCAGTATACAAAGAAGGTGTCAGTTTTGACCACAGAAGATAAATCCACTCTCACCTCCCACTTTTTTTTTTTTTTTTGCATAGGATAACATGCCTACTGTTTTCACACTATAATGCAAAGCAGCCTTTAATGACACTTTTGAATCATCCTCAGAGTATTAGCTATTCAGACATTTTCTCTTGTGTCTGCTTCTGAAACTGCCAATGGCAGGATGCTGAGATTGTTTCCTGCTTCATCTGTTCCATAAAACAGCAAGAGACATGTTTTCTAACTGACAAAAATCACTTGAATTTAGAACAGGTCGTTTACACTACAACTTATATCTTTTTAACAATGATAAAGCTAATTTGTTCAAGGCAAGGTAATGCTTTTTAAAATATGTATTTGTAATTTTATTTAGTTTTCCACTTTAAAGCTGACTTAATGTAGTTACTTTTATAATTGTTTCATGCTACTGAACAGAGCAGGAATGGGAGAGAGAAAATTATTCAGGTTCTAAAAGAATTAGCATAAGATAAACACAAGATACTGAAGAATAAAATGGAAACTTCAAACAAAAATTTATTTAATAAAATTCTTGCTTAATCAAGAATGCAGTTTTATAATATCATTTCTAATACTGTTAACTAAAATGGATCTTCAAAAAAATAAAGAGATTGGCTCATGTGAAGACTAGAGTTCCTTGAGAACAGAGCACTTTTTGAGAATCATCTCTTTGAGTATGGATATCAAAGCAGTACCTGGGGATAGTGTTTGTTTCAAATTTGGAACTTAGTAGGTCCAAATTTCCACACATAGGAAAAGGAGACATGATTTCAAGGCAAGTGTAACAGGAAGAAGAAGATGGTTATACTACTTTCTAAGTTACATTTGGCTACTCTTAGGGTATTAAAAAGAGGAATCATTTCACCTGTCTCCTCATTAACTCATAGGAGCAGATTAGATTTTGCCGCCTATGCTAAATAATCTCGCTCTGCTGTAGCACTGTGGGTCAAATACAAGTGAGGCATCATTTTTTTGTTTTCTTTTGTGAGAAAGGTACAGACCCATGGAGGAAGATATATAAACAGCCGCAGAGTTGAAACACAACAATTTTTATAGAAGAGAAGGAAGTGTATTGATTCACTGCTGTAGTAAATGTACTCCTTTCCACTTCTAGAGACAGAAGTCCGAAGTTAGTTTCACTGGCTAAACTCAAGGGGTTGGCAGCGCTGTGTTCCTTTTGGAGGTTCTAGGGAGAATCTGTTTCCTTATGTTTCAGCGTTCTACGGTGTCCACATTCCTTCCTTCTCAGCCCCTTTCTCCATTTTCAAAACCAGCAGTGTTATGCTTTGCTCCTTCAAGTCCTTCTCAGGCTACCAGCTCTCCGCTCTCCCGCTTCTGCCTTTCCTCACTCAAGGACCCTTGGGATTACACTGGGCCCACCTGAATTAATTCAGAATTGTCTTCCTCTCTTTCGTCACCTGATTAGGAGCCTTCATTTAATCTGCATCCTTAATATGCCTTTGTCATGTAATATAACTTTTTCACAGGTTCTGAAAATTAGGATTATTGTGCCCACCCAGTGGGTAAAGTTAAAGGGTCCTCCTTGGCCTTACTCATCCTTCCAGGCATAGATGAGTTTCCCAGGAAACACACCCTGAGATGCTGAGGTGCCAGTTCAGGAGTTTAACTAGGAAACGTGCTCAGAAGGCAATCCCCGTGAAGGCTGAGGGAGGGAGGATTGGGCAGAGGGTGAAGGTGAACTCCAGCGTGGTTAGAACACAAGACCCAGTAGCTTCAAAGAATAGTTCTGCATCTGTGAGACCCTTCAGAGTGGTCCCACCTGAGGCGAGGACATTAAGCCTCACACCACCTCAGCCCTTCCCATCCTCCCTGCAATGACCAGCCACTGAGTGCACACCGGCTCAGGGCAGGCAAATGGCACAGAGCCCTCCTTTGGCTGAGAGCAATTCCTGGCGAGAGTCTCATCTGTTGAGTCCACCAGCAGCCAATACTACTGGGACAGTCCTGAAGAGGGTTAGGGCGTTTGTACAACTGCATCCACTACACCTCAGAAATAATTGTATAAATTTAATATGTTGCCTTTCTGCTGTGATGCAGAATATTCCCTTGGAATATATATGACTCTTGGGAATAGATCTTAATTTAGATCGCAGCTCCATCATTTACTAGCTCCATGGGAATCAGACAGTAACGTATGCTCATTGAAAATGCGTTTTCTCATCTGTGAAAATAGGACACTAATATAGGATATTATATTATACTAGTATTAATAAAAACTACTCATTAGGGCTAATGTAATAATTAAATTACATAATGTATATAAGTTTCCTGACGTGGTTCTCACTGTATCATAGTCACCCTACATTTATTATTGTGATTATGGCTAATAAGGTAATTTATGTGTTACACATGATATTAAAGGGATAAATTTCCTTGTGAAATTTCTAGGTTTCACTCTTAGAACTGCCACAGTGACAAAGAGAAAGTAAATAAAAAAGACAATATCTTGCTTTTGTACTTGCAGAGGTCAAACAAATGATGTTCTTATCCTTGGGAAGAAGACACAGTGACTCCAAAGAGGTTATATCCATAAAACACTGGATGCTGTGGAGTTCCACTCCCAGAATAGCATCTTGAGGGGTTCCATGAATATGGTCCACAGCAAAACAACATAACTGGTGAAAATTATTTTTAAAATGTAAACTCTCGGGCTTCCCTGGTGGCGCAGTGGTTGGGAGTCCGCCTGCCGATGCGGGGGACACGGGTTCGTGCCCCGGTCCGGGAAGATCCCACATGCCGCGGAGCGGCTGGGCCCGTGAGCCATGGCCGCTGGGCCTGAGTGTCCGGAGCCTGTGCTCCGCAACGGGAGAGGCCACAGCGGGGAGAGGCCACAGCAGTGAGAGGCCTGCGTACCGCAAAAAAAAAAAAAAAAAAAAAAAAAAAAAAGTAAACTCTCTGGAATTAGCTGAGGACATATGGCAAATGATGAAACAATTCAAGAAAATCTGCTAAAACTATATACAGTTCAGATTAGTATAGTGAGAACTTGTGGCATATAACCTACCCCCTCCCACATCCCCTATCCAACCCAGCTCAGGTTGATGGGAGCTCCCCTGTGGGCAGGTGTGGCAAAGGTGAGGTTCCCTGTCCTTCATCTCCCAATCAAAGGATAGTTTCTTAACAAAAGGGGCAGAGGCTGCTGACACTTTCAATCCTACCAAGTTCACGTTGCAGAGACTAACTTCCTGGTGGGTGTGTCAGAGACTTTGGGAGCTCCCTTAATCAAACCACTCTCGGCTTATAGGGTAAAGGCCACACACGGAGGCAGGACAGGCCAAGAATACTGTGAATATGCCAAAGAACATTGAATTTTATGCTTCAGATGGGTGAATTGCATGGTATGTAAATTATTTCACAATAAAGCCATTTAATTAAAAATCCAAATTCATATATATGTGTAGAAAAATTATTGACAGGTTTCATACCAATATGTTAACACTGGATGTCTCTGAGCTATAGTTACTGTTGATTTCTAGCCCACTTTGTTCTTCCAAATTTGCTAATATAGATATATATATACAAATATATTATATATATACATATATGTATACATATATACATGTATATGACTTCTTTAATGAAAGCAAAGAAATTCTTTTTAAAATCCCATTTTTATATTGTATTGTATTCCAGTAATTACAAATCTCATGTAAATTATTAATCAAAATCTGACATTAAATAAAACTAAGTTTTGATGGGAAAAAAAGAAACAAGCCTCTTGAGAACACATGGTGGGGAAAAATAGAGGTTATGCTACTACAGCTGTATACAGCATATGTTCTATTTGGGGTGTGCATTTCTGGAAAAAAAATGCATTATCTGGCTATATTAACTCTGGCAGGTTCTGTTTCCCTTGTCTCTACCTAAAGCCCAAATCTAGGTATTGCACTCTAGCATTTGTCTAAGATCACAGACAGAAGTTGCCCATTGTGTGAAAGTACAGAGAATTACAGCTTATGAATAAGTACCCTGGATTTGCTTTTGTTTATAGCTATCATTCTGTCACAGTAAACATGGCTAAAGGAAACATAACCACTAGCTAAATACGTACTTTACACAATCGATAATATTTCTTTTTTTTTTTAAATAGATTTTAATTTATTTTTGGCTGCTTTGGGTCTTCATTGCTGTGTGCAGGCTTCCTCTAGTTGCAGCGAGTGGGGGCTACTCTTTGTTGTGGTGCACAGGCTTCTCATTGCAGTGGCTTCTCTTGTTGCGGAGCACAGGCTCTAGGAGCGCGGGCTTCAGTAGTTATGGCACGTGGGCTCAGTAGTTGTGGCTTGCGGGCTGTAGAACGCAGGCTCAGTAGTTGTGGCACACAGGCTTAGTTGCTCCACGGCATGTGGGATCTTCCTGACCAGGGCTCGAACCCATGTCCCCTGCATTGGCAGGTGGATTGTTAACCACTGTGCCACCAGGGAAGTCCCACAATCTATAATGCTTCCAAAAGAAATTTGAGGACTGAATGTGGAAAAAGAAAAGTGTTACTTTTTTATCTGATTTTATGACTAAAAACTGAAGAACAAATGTGTTAATATACTGTTTGACCTCAGTCTTTGCCTAGTTGCCCTCATTTATAAACTAAGGCAAGATGGACCAAGATACTCCCTAGCTCTAAAGGGTTACACGGATTTAATTTTTTAGTTAAGCAACACAGCAGTGCAGTAAGCTTTTTCTTTTTTTCTTTTTTTCTTTTTTCTTTTGCAGTACATGGGCCTCTCACTGTTGTGGCCTCTCCCATTGCGGAGCACAGGCTCCGGACGCACAGGCTCAGCAGCCATGGCTCACGGGCCCAGCCGCTCTGCGGCATGTGGGATCCTCCCGGACCGGGACACGAACCCGTGTCCCCTGCATCGGCAGGTGGACTCTCAACCACTGCGCCACCAGGGAAGCCCAAATTTCCATTTTTGTATGTTAAAAATGGCAAACTATTGGCATTTTCATATAGCTCAACTTAATGTAAATATGATTAATGTGTAGTTTCCCTGAAGGAAATATTTGAGTTTTAGATACTTTTATTTGATTAATATTATTAGAACAGTGGTCTTTATTATCATTATTCACTCATTTTTATAGACATATTGCTTTTTTACCCTTCTTTGATCATTATTTTTAGCCATAAAATGTCATAATCAGTTTGATATAATCTTACTTTTGCATGAATTAATCTCTACAAAAACTATTTCTTAAATATAGAAGTACATAAAATTAACTTTAGCTATAGGACTGCTGTATTTCTGACCTCAATTCCAATGTGTAAAGAAGGAGAAGATGTAATTTTCAATTGACTCCTGCTTATTCTTAAACTAACCCAATTTAAATCAACACGTAATTGTTGGATATCCACAGACTACAGCTACCATGATGGACACAAAGACAATTAGAACTCATTGCTGATTGTCAGTTCAAAAGAGAATTGGACGTGTATATTACAAAATACAACACAGCACATGTACATAATACATGTAAACAACAAAGTACCATATGAGGAAGCAGGGAGTAAGAGTGTTATTAAGGGTAAATTAATCTGTTCCCAGCACATTAGTGAAGTTAATAAAGAGAAGCTGAGCTTATTTTTAGGAACACTGACTTGAGCGGGGATTTAAACAGCAGTGGTTGAATTCACTGTATCTCTCCCTTAATCTCATCAGTCTTCATTTGGGTGATGGAGTGGCCAAGGGCATCAGTACCAGTTAGCTAGGAGGAACTTGGCTCAGAGATACATTTAATGTCAGTTTAGTGGGATATAGTTATGCTGTTTGCAGTTACTTCCACGTGGAACTAACTTATTACTAGTCATTCTTGCATAGCAAAGTATTCCACTGTCACCGGGCATTCACCCAGGGTCATGGCACAAATGTGTGGTGCAGGAATTGTATGGCAACGTCAATGTGTCCTCAGGCATGTGCCCCCCAAAGCAGGTGCAGAGTGATGGAGTAACTTCTTGAAACATATAGAGATCTATGGAACAATCCCTAAAATTGTGTAGCTCATATATGAAAAAAGTTGATAGAATTTCCCCAAATTTGGTAACTATCCTACAATTCTTCATGACATTAGCAATAACAAGTGTTTAGGCTGAGGGAAATTCTAAGCTATCAATAATCTGAAACATATTTTGATCAATCATGATAAAAGTAATAGAATTATACTGCTACTCTCTTGACATCAGAAAATATTATAAGATGTAATATTGTCATTGGTTTTATAATATATAATAAGATATAAATGACATAAATATAATATATAAATAATGGATTACATATATTATCTAAAATATTATCATTTGTATTATAGAACTCTGACAGGTAGTTCATTATTAAAAATATTAGATAATATTACATGATTTGTGGTGTTTTTGGCAGCTTTTTAAAAATGTATAGTATGAACCTGAATGGGAGGGAAGTCCAAAAGGGAGGGGATCTCTGTATGTGTATGGCTGATTCATTTTGTTGTGCAGTAGAGACGAATACAACATTGAAAAGCAACCATACTCCAATAAAAATTAATTTTAAAAAACGTATGCTATGCTGTGATTTCTCATGTATAGTATGTTGTGATTTCTCATGTCAAATATTCACTTTCACACCAATTTATTTTTTACTCATAATTTTCTATCCTTTTTCATACCCAGGACTTCAAAAATTCTAAGAGCCTCAGGCTCCTCAAACCTGAATCTGCCTACTGTTTTGATAAAGTAGAAGAGAAATTATTTTATGTTAACTAGTGGAATAAAGGAAGTGCTCAGTAGGAGAAAAAAGCAGAACATTGAAATGTGAATAAAAAGGCAGGCGAATGCATTATTTCAGGTCGGGGAACTTGAGCAAGGGCCCGCCTGAAGGAGGTTATAGCATGGTCTGAAGCAATAAGTGAAGGACAGCAGAAGGATATGGCCACAGATGGGGTTAGGCCAGGTTTTGGAATATACTTAATACAACTCTGACCTTTAGTCCCCCAGCCGTGGTGAGTCACTGGAGTTCTTTGAGCAGATAAGTGACTTGATATCATCTGTATTTTATTAGAAAAATCTGTCAGGGATGTAAAAGACGAATATTAAAAGCAATAGATTTTATCCAGGGAAACTATTGTGAAGCAACTGAAATAGTTCGTATAGGAGATGATAAGCATCTGACTCGGAGAGACCAGCCAGGGAGAGGGTCAGGCTAAAGCTGCTAGGACCAGGATGAATTAGCAATTTCCTGGATTATGTGAAGGGAGCCTGGTGGGAAAAGGCCAAATGAGAGCTAGGAGGACTTAAATATAATTTCAAGTGCAGGCGAATAGGAGAATAAGGGAGAAATTGAGATAAAGAACCTAGTAATGGGTAGAACAGTCTTCGGCAAGGACATAAAAATGTGGAAGCTGTTACATGGGGTAGGAGCTTAAGACGTTTAAGCAGGGCTTCCCTGGTGGTGCAGTGGTTGAGAGTCCGCCTGCCGATGCAGGGGACACGGGTTCGTGCCCCGGTCCAGGAAGATCCCACATGCCGCGGAGCGGCTGGGCCCGTGAGCCATGGCCGCTGAGCCTGCGCGTCTGGAGCCTGTGCTCCGCAATGGGAGAGGCCGCAATGGTGAGAGGCCCGCGTACCGCAAAAAAAAAAAAAAAGAAGATATTTAAGCGTATCTAGTGTTCAAGGGAATTAGATGGAAGATCTTAGCTGGAATGGAAAGGATTGAGAATGAAAAGATTGGGGAGCTGCAGACAAAAATTTGGAAAACCCGTACATTTAAAGAATTTAAGGAATTGCCAGAAAAATTGTTAAAAAGTGAGCCAAGAATTTTGCTTTGTGCTGGCACTTTTTATTCCAGCTGGTTACCTCAGTAATGCTTTTCAATATACACTGGACAAAATCATTTAAAAAATAGTATATTTATTTAATTTTGGATCAGTAGCTTTAGCATAGATAACTTTATAACATAAACCAAAAAACAGTGCCCAAGCTTTTAATTTCAGATCAATAATAGCTATTATTTATTGAATACTCAATATGTGCTGGGCATTCTTTTAAGAGCTTTACACATATTAATTCACTACTTGTCAAAACAATCCATGATTAGGTATTACTCTAATTATTCCCACTTGGAAATGAGGAAGTAGTTGCGCAAAGAGGCAAAGCATCTCATGCAAAATGACAACAGGTGAACGGAGAAACCTGAATTTAAACACCAACATTCTGACTTCAGAATCCATTCTCTCAACCATAGCATCAAACTGCCTTCAAAAATCTCAAGGGAAATGTTTTGATTGACAGATAAGAACCAAAACAATCTACTTTCACACACAGCTTGGCTACTGGGGTCTGAAACTACCCCTCACATGATTTACTTATAATATCGGCACCACTTTACCATTTCAGGAGACTCTTACCCCAGCGAATGGCCTGACTGTTCATTATAGAAACTTCTTATCAATTCTTCAATGAAAAGATCAATAGACAATTTGTGTCTTAAGTTTTTTCGAATCCCTTGCCTCCAAAGTTCTGCCTTTGTTGTTTCCACCTATCCTCAGCAGTTGTATCTTGAGAAGACCCACCTTAAACTAAACCTCAAATTTGCATGCGTTCCCACCTTGCCCTCCTGTTCCAGACATCCCATCAAAGAAAGCTCTGTTAAGTCAGTGCTTTCCCTGCAATAATCAGTAAGCTCAACTCTGGCGTATCACTTAGGTTACTTAGCAATTTTCAAAAGCCGTCATTTGACAAGGGTGTACTTGTTGCTATAATTCTAGCAATACAGCAGAAATTCAGAAGTAAGAAGTCACATTCTAAAGAAAGAAATTATAATTTAAAATAAGCAAGTTTCTGCTGAAGGGAAAATTAACAACAGAACAGATGATAAACTGTTCAAGACCATTGAATAAGAGGTTTCAAGAAGAAAAATTTCTTCGGGACATATATCCATCGGATGAGAATAGAAAAAATCTCTAGTAACACGTTTGCCAAGAGAATTTTACCCATCATATTTAGATAAGAGCCTTTATATCATGCTTACTATTGATATATGCTAAGAGGTTTCATGATTTACAGGCATTAACCCATTCATCTTCATAGCAACACTGCGGCTTCGGCTCTGTTACTATTCCCACTTTGCAGAGAGACATAAAGAGGTTATATAGCCTGCCCAAGGTTACGCAGCTACTAGGGGATGGAGCGGGATTTAATTAGGCATCCTGTATGCAAAGTACAGTTCCCTATATGGTTTCCCCGGCAATATCATGAATATCCATTGATGATTGGCTTCAGCCATAAAGATCTATTTGTACTTCCCTAGGGTGCATCAGTGAACTCAACCACTAATTTCTTTGACATACCTTTTCCACCTTTACCCATCGGGAACGTAATTATTACCACTTTTCAAGACTGAATCAAGCGTCACCTCTTCCAGATGCCTCTCCTGGCTCTTGGGGTAGAAATATAGAATGGACAGTCTTCTCCTTGGACTGCCACTGTGCCTGTACACATGTTCAATTTAATAGATTATTTTTATTTCTCCCCACACAATGGTAAACTTCTTGTATTTCCTATGTTTGGTACATAGACACATGAGAGTTGAATAAAAATAGCCATCAATTTCTCTAGGTGATCCTTGACTCACTCACTTCGAGAATTTATGAGAAAAATACATCCAGGTACACTGCACTGTGATAAAGCCATGGGTATTCTCTGAAGGCAAGGCGACTTCCCTGGCCCCTTCCAAGAAGCCTCTGAGTATGAGTACTCCTGCTTCTTCCATACCTCCTGACTCTTTTCTTCCAGGCTTCTGTACTTGCCTTGGCAATTTAATTCTGAAACATGTTTCTGAGCATATGTCTTATTTGCTTTATCTACCTCACCTCAGATCCTGAACTTCCTGTAAAGACTCCCGCCCAATGGTCCTGACTGGTCCCTTTATCAGCCAGTTTGGACTGATGGTCTTCCCTTAAATGGACTTCAATCTCAATTAATTTGGTCAAAATGCTGTAGCAGAAAGAGCCTGAGAACCAACCCCTGACAGCTATTAGCAACGTAAATATAAAGGTCATATCAGACTTTCTTATGAGCAGAATAAACAAAACAATGAACGCATTAGAAAGGCCTTGTGAAAAATGCAAGTTTTGAGAACTTTGACATGGAAAGGCCTAAATATGTATAGAACTAATTCCTTTATTCTGCTTAAGGCATATGTTAAAGAAAATATTTTAATATTTGAAGGCATTCTAAAGGGTTATTGTGATCAATTTAGTATTCTTTCTAGCATTTCTAGCTCAGATATGGAAGAATTTTGCATGACCCACAGGAAAATTCCTAGATGCCACAATCTTAATTTAAACATTTCTGGCTGACAGATGTTGGGAAAAGGATTCAGAATAGGAACACTTGTTTTACGTTCTACCCTGCCACTCAGAGAAGTAATTAACTTTTTTCAATGTCAATTTCCTAATCATTAACTATGTGTATACCTTATATACACGTGTGTGTGGTTGCACGTCTTATTCCAAGTATATGCCCCTTTTAAAAAGATGTACAAAGACAAGGAGATAAATTACCTTCTCATTGTAAATATTGTAAAAAGTTGCAAATACTTGCAATAAGATAATTAGTAAAGAGTCCTATGTATTATCTCATGACATAACTTAAAGAAACATGGAAATTTTTCCTTCTACCGCATTAAAGAGTCAGAATTTGTCTCCTTGTATAGATCATTCCATATGCAAATTAACTCTCGAATTTAATTCATTGCCTGCTCTTTCAAATTGTACACAACCTTGTCTACTCTACCCGGCATATACCAGCAACACTGATATTTCTTCATCAAAAAATTTTAACAAAATTAACTGTCAAGAAAGAGACGATAAAGAAAAGTAGGCTTGTAGTAAGCAACCTGTGTAGACATGGTCTATTTTACAATAAAAATTAAGCCTTCTAATCTTGGAGGTATATTTTACAGGTGATTTCATAACATGACAATATTTCTATAGATCATTAGGATAATGAAATCCACTGAATACTTAGTGCCTTTGTTTTTTAAACCTTATCTATGTTTTGACCATGTTGCAGGAGTCCTGTTCTTTATGAAGGTTCTGGCCATGAGTGTCAGAAAGACTGTGAGTCACAGAATATCTAGGCATTAATTTAAAACGTATTGTTTTAATATATTACCTGCTCTTTGGGTTTATGTAAATGAAAATGAAAGATTTTTAAATTGGTTTTACTTCCCATAAATACAGAAGCAAAAATACCAAAGTCCAAATTCTTTGAATCTACCCGCAAGCTACAATGCAAAAAGCCCATTGAGGGAGTTCAGGGAAAAGAGGCAATTCAGTAGCTTCATGAGGTACATACAGTTAATACATTTGTGGAGGAAATGAAAAAAGAGATCATTAGAAGAATCACATTCAAATTCAAAAAATGTAATTTCTGCTACTTAGTAGCAGTTTCAACTCAGGAGATCTCTAAGTCACAGTTTCCACCTCCATAATATAACATCTGTGAACCCTAACTCAGGGAGTTAAGCTAGATAATCTGTATGAGTCCTCTTGGAATATAGGTGGCATTCAGTTCCTGTTCAGTAGTTTTTCACATCAATTAGAAGAAATACAATAACTTGGAGAGTGTTCGGTCAGTCGGCTTACTTGGACGTAGCTAAAATTGTATTCTGAAATGTTATAGCCTTAAAAGCACCATTTTCATTTTCTATGGATTACACTTTGTGTATATAATTTTTCCCTCATCCAAACCCAACCTGACTAGGTGCAGAGATATTTGTTCCACTACATAATTGGAAGTATTTAATGGGAAATAGACAAATAAATTCATAAAATTATTTTATAATTAAGTATGGCTATGTGTGTCCATCTGTAGTGGAAAACGTATATGTTCTCTGGGATTTCAAAATCCTTCATTCAAAATCAAGCATCACTACTTCCTAATTGTGTGAACTTAAACTTAAGCTCATCTTGCTGTACCTTGAAATTCCCTTATCTGTTAACTAGACAACAAATCCCAAGCTTGGGGCATCAGTGTGATGTTTAAATGAGATAGTATACTTAAAGTGACTAATACGTTGCATGAAAAATATTAAGCAAGACATAGATCTTAGCTCCCCTAGTTCTTTTTTCTTTCATTTTAAATGTTATTTCTACACTACTCTGAAATAGAAGTCATAACTTGATACCTTGAATCTAAAAGTTTTTTTCTCAGCCTTTACTGTCCTCAATGTATTCTCAGTTTTGTTCTGTTTTTTTGACAATTACTGATCACTCATTCCGATTTAATAGTTTTTCCTACCTGGCTAAATTAAGATATAATTTAACAGTGCATAAGGGAGAGTGTAGACTTTTCAGGTAGATAGTCTGGATGCAGTGTACCAGCAGAGTGATATAAGACATGCTGTTTAAGCTTCCAGAGCCTCAGTTTTCATTCTAGAAAGTGGGAATAATAATTTCCATTAGACAGGTTAGCAGAACAAGTTAGACAAAGATCCTAGCACTTCTGGCACAACATATGTGTTTAATTTTTATAATACGTAAAATAGCGAAATTGATGATAAAATCTGCCATTCACTGGTGCCTTCTTTCTGCCCCATATTCTCAGATTAGCATTTTTTAGAATGATCTGAATAAAACATACTTAATGAAGATTGAATATCTAACTGACTTATTAGACAGACTTTGACAAGCTTTTTAAATATTAGCTAACAACAGGAATATAAGGTCTGAAGTTCCTTTGCTATGTCTTAAACCTCAAATTCTACTCACTGGAGTGTTTTGCTGATTAAAAAGAAGAAGAAAAAGTCTAATTGGGTGAAGAATTCAGTCTCTCTCTCTGTGAGATAATAAATGAAGATAACATCTGTAATGTCTGAGGAATGAATTTTGATTTATTGCCGAATAGAAAATACCTAGAATGTGTGCAGGATCGTGGTGTCCTCTTGTGAGACTTGTAACCCAGTCAAGGCAGTTTTTCTGCGGTACCCCCTATTTAGCATCTCTCCCCAGTTCCCTTACTAAACCTGCACAGCATATGCTATCCAGGTGGTGCTGAATGAGGTAATGGAGAAATTTCCAGAATACGTCTAGGGAAAACTCCATTGAGAACACGAGCATAATTAAGTATTTAGAGCTTGGTATCCTAGGTAAAATACCATTCTTTCTACGTGAGAGAACTTACAGGAAGTCAGAAGTAGCCAGGGTATAAGACTGATGAAAGAAACCTTAACTTGGGAAGGATATGAAGCTAGAAGATAGGGTAAGGATTGTTTTACTTAATAGTTTTTACGGGCTTCCCTGGTGGCGCAGTGGTTGAGAGTCCGTCTGGCGATGCAGGGGAGGCGGATTCGTGTCCCGGTCCGGGAGGATCCCACATGCCGCGGAGCGGCTGGGCCCGTGAGCCATGGCCGCTGAGCCTGCGCGTCCGGAGCCCGTGCTCCGCAACGGGAGAGGCCACAACAGTGAGAGGCCCGCGTACCGCGGAAAAAAAAAAAAAAAATAGTTTTTATGAATCTTAAGCTTTCACGGTATATATTTTTGGTATGACTTTGAACTAAAGTATTCTTATAGTTTATTGAAGTCGTATCCATTTAGGAAGACTTTATATATTTTGAGAGAACAGAGGACTTCCTGAATGCTCCTTGTCAATTTCAGAGACGGGTAAAACGGAAGAATTGAAGCAGCAGATGCTGCTGCCCTTTGAGAATCTCTTTCCTCTGCAGAAGCATCCTGGCATCTCCTACTGATAGTTATGATTCAACAGTTTTAATTTGGGTATAAAAAAAAGCATTCATAGAATAAATAAAACTAGTGTTTTCTCACTGAAACCTTGTTGTTAAAAAAACCTTGTTTTCTAAAGCATTGTTTCCACTAACTGTATATGTACATGTATGTATACATGTACATAGTATTTAGATGTGTGTGTGTGTGTGTGTATATATATATATATATATATATATATATTTGTTTGCTTTGTTTTGAAAACAGCACCCAAAAGTTTTCTCGGTTGGCATATTTTTAAATATCAAATGAAAGGTGAGACATTTCTAGAAGTATAGGGAAAAGAAAAAAAATCCAAATTGGAATATTCCATTTAGACCCTATCCGAGTTGGAGGCTGGGCTTCTAAGATGGGTATTGCAATCTATCCTGAGGACAGCATTGTGCTGCCAGATAGGGCACAGTTTCCCTGCTGATGCCAGGCAGTTCCTACACCCTCAGCTTCCGTAAAGTGGCACAGCTGGGCCTCACTCCTCAGAAGATGCTCCAACAATGATACATCGACAAAGACTCTATGGACGGATGTCCTGTATGTTGCCTTGGAGAATAAGAATTGTATTCCCATCCTGGAGTGTGTTCAAGGACAGGAGCCTGGGAAGGAAAGCAGTGGGCCATAGCTTCACAGCCACACCTCCAGCTCAGCCTGTGTACCTAGTCTCTACAACTACCAGGGAAATACAGAGAAGAGAGTCACACCCAGATGATTGCAATGATGCTCTGGGAATTCCTCTCCACTGTGCCATTCATCCCACAGGAATACGTGCTGTGACTCTGACATACTGAACTACAGCTTGGGCAGGAAAATATTTTAGCATGCTTTGAAGACCCGATATTCTCATTGTACTCTGGCACTTAGACATCCTTTTAGAAGGAAATAAAGTAATAAGATTCGGGGGGGGGGCTAAATAAGTGAAAAGACTTCTCTTAATAAGTCCAGATTTTCATACCCTATTGGTGTTTGTAAAACAAATACCTAAAGATTTACCAGTTTTCAGGAAAAGGCCCCCCAAATCAGATCTTCTGAGACAATTTCTTAATTTTTTGTAAGAAATATATTTACAAAAACATGTAAGATATGCTTTTCAAAAGCTCATTTAGATATATACATTCATATGTATCCATGTATGCCTATTTGTGTGTTTATATAACGATTGTCCTCTAGTATTAACTAACAATGATAAAATTTGAAAAGTGGATCAAAAAGCAAAATTAAAAAAAGTATCTTGTTAACTGGCTTTATGTACTTCTAAAAGAATACATTGATACTTTAAAATAATTAACTTTAATACTAAATAGGGTGGTACATGATTGCAATTGCCTGTTTCACTGAGTCTCAACATTACACTTAATAATGTCGATTAAGCAAAAACTTTAGATTTATTTGCAGATATAAAATAACTATGATTTTTGGTAGCTTTGCATAGCCCTTTTATATAACAATTTGCTTGCTGGCAAATCTAACAAATCTAAATCTATAAAACAATTCAGAGTAATGGAAACATTTATTGGCATTTACTTGAGCACCGCTGGAACACAGTACGAGTGAAGTGTAAATCAGTTTTGTAGCACGTATTATGTAATAATCAATATGAATCTTCACAACAAATACACGCTTGCACTAACTAAGCAATGTTGTTTATCCCGTTAACTCAGGCAATGTTGGGCTTTTTAAAGCACTGAAATAGTTAGAACAAAAGCAAAAGCAGAAAAAAAAAGAGAAAAGAAAGTTATTTTCCCTCTATTCTTTGATTTTATGACTCACTGGATATAGCACGCACAGCATCTAGTTATGCCTTAAGGACTACCATGATATTCCTCAGTTTGTAACATGTTTCTGTGAATGTTTCCTTTGCCATACAAGACCCTGAGTTTTCTTTCTCTCTTAATAAGTGGGCAGTCATATACACACCCAACACGAAGATAGCTTTACGAAAGAGTGCTTCCATGAACCTCTTCCAAAAGCAAACACCTCGATTAAGCCTCGGTGTTTCAGGCACAGTGTTTTGAAATGTCTCTACTTGAATCCCTACCTGCACAGCTGTGCTCACCTGTATCTCTGTTACAACATCTGGTGGTTTCTGTGCAAAGCCTTAGGCATTGGTGGCCAAGTTTATGGGGAGGGTGTTCTGGAATAACCACACAGAGTGATCACTTGCTGATTTATCTCAACGCCTCCTCTGATTCTCCTTCAGCAAGAATAATTTTACACTAGAATAACTTCATGCAAAGAAGATTCATTCTTCATTGGGAGAGTTTTAAAGGTGGAAGGAATGGAGGAAAAGGAGAGTTTGAATGGATTGTTTCCCCAGGTTTCAAAAAAAAAAAATAAAAAACCCAAAAACCTTTAATTAAAGGTTGTTCAGAGCTGCACATGAAAAGGGGTTATATGTATGTATGTATATATATATATATATATATATATATGTACATGTATACAAAAATCTCATTGAAAATAAAAAAGTGAGAGAAAAATTATAAAGATACCAGTGAGTGAAACTGTTCCATGAGGTTTATAATTTATGGTGCTAGTCAATGGCATTTCCAAGCACCACTTCTGAATGCATCCATTTCCTTTCATCCTAAGGAGTAGTATAATTCTTGACAACAATCTTCCTCCCTCCCCCTTACGCCATCTTAGTCTATGGAACCAACCAGCTGGAATTAATGGGTAAACAAAAAGGAAACCACACTGCTGTGTGTTCCTGTGTAAGTTCTGGTGACTCTATTCACATAATCCTCCTAGGAGATGCTGCCTTATTATGAATATAAATGCACTTGTTGAAGATTGAAAGTTACATGTTAGCTGAATCATTTTCATTGGTATGCATTTGCCAAGTTTATGATATTTGAAACCACATTGGTCACCTTCACTGCCTTCTTGTCCTCATAAAGAGGAAAAAGTAGGAGAAAAAAAGACAGTTTTCTTTCCTTAGACAGTTGAGCTCTTTCCTCATAAGCAGTTGGAAAGGTTGGAAACATTCGATAGCAATAAACAAGTATTGTGATGTCATGCAGACACTGCAACATTTTACACATCTGTATGTTCTGTATAGGATATGCCATATATCGTATCTTTTACAGAGAGAACCCGTACTTGGAACATCCCAGTGAAGAATTAAGTGATATGGAATTGCACCTCAATTTTTCTCAGCCCATTTCTTATTGCTCAAAAGGTCGAATATTTAGAGGAATCTGAATCCTGCTTGTGTAATAGCTTGCGCTTATTGCTACTCTTTTAACAAAAGCATGTTCTGAAACAGGAAAAAGGGGGGAAAGCTTTAATGAAGAAAATCTGTGCTGAGAAAAGACCAGAGAGCCAATAAAAAGCCTCATTTAATTGACAAGCAGCTGCCTTAGCTTTGAAAGCATTTATTCAAGAATTTTTTTGGCTTTGAGTAAGTTGTACAGGAAATCTACAGACTCGTATTTTCTGTGGCAAATCAAGGTGCAGAGACATTAACCATGAAAACAATTTTAAATCATCCATTTCATGAATGAAATATGGGAAATAATACCCCGTTGTTTAAAAGTTTCCAAAAAAGAAAACAGAGTCTGCAGCTTCATTTGAATTGAAAAGGAAGTTCTGGAATTGACCTTGTAATTCCCTTTTGTGAATGTGGAGTTTAAGCTGCTCTCTCATTTGAGATCTTATCCCCCTTTTGAAGCTCTTGGAATTTAAATACAGGAAAGTAATGGAACCATCAAATTTTATTAAAGACTATTGCTAAGACAAAAAAATTTAAAAGCTGAATTATTATAAAAAATTATATATTTTTGTACAATCACAAAGTTGTAATTGTTTTTGTTAAACACTTGGGGTTTAAGACGTAGAAACTTTCTTATTTTAGTCACATATTCTTCTTAAGGACATCTATTCCTCAATTTTTTTCAGAAGGTTGTTCATTAAAGCAAATTTAATCATAATATTTCAGAAATAACAAGTGTGGTTCTTTGGAAAATTATGTTAAAATTCACCAGTTCACAGTTACAAATTTTTCCATAATATGGTTTAGCAGTATATTGCAAAAATGATAGATGACACTTCTCAACTTTTAAAGACATCAAATAATAAAATCAGGAAAAATATTTTTCTATGTTGTGTTTGTATATACACAGATGTATAAACTATATGACTATAGATAAAATAGATTTACATGTGATAACTTGAAAAGAAAACTCAATTTTAGTTACTTTACAGTGGCAATAAGAGTCACAATTAATTAATTTACCAAATTAATGAAGTATAAAGAACCTAGGTTTGGTTGATTTAGGCTTGGTTGGGAATTAACATATAAATGAGAAAATTACAAGACTAAATTTAAAAAAAACATTATACTCTATTAATCTATTGGAATTAATCTATTTGAAGAAAACCAAACAAATTTCAACATTACTGGTTAGATCCAAGCCGATTATTATGTTTGTGGATTAATAGGTTAGCTTTCTTTAAATGATGCTCTGTAGGGCAACCCATGTCCCCTCCAAAAAAAGCAGAACCTTATAAACGTTTACACAGTTACTGAAATGGGAAAATAAACTATAGGAAGTGGCATATACCACGTGTATTTTTTCAAAGTTCAACATCATGGCTTCATTTTGAAAAACATAAACATCTAAGAAGAAGGAAGTAAAATAACAGAACCTAGAGATCTGCTTTTAAATTAAAACAGCAAGTTGATAATAAATCAATGGCCTATAGCATTTTGTTTAATGTGGCTACAGTAATCTCTATGAAAATGAAAGAGAGGTGCTTCTGAGTCAAATAATTTAATCTGTTTTAGAAAGTGTGCTAGAATTATCCAGTTATTTAAGGAAATGCCAGAGTCCTTTGTCCTCTCACATTTGGCCACTGACATCATCACTTTATCAATTAATTGCCCCTAAACTGCACTCAATAATGACCCCTCCTCTCTTCAGTAAGAAAATGACATATGCTATCTGTCTACCCAAAGGAATAACAGCTGTGTATTTATTTAATTGGACTTAGCATATTTTCTTAGTTAAAACAGTGACATTTCCTATAGACGGTACTTACTTTCTCCCAGGCCAGAGAAATAGGTGGAAAGTGAATAAAAGTTTCTTATAAGAGTTTTGTGCAGCTGGAAGGAGCTTCCTGATTTGGATGCTCAGTATGTTTATACCTGGTGATCTCTGGATACTCTTGAAAAAGTCATATCTATAATCTCATATCCGTACCCATTATTTCTGTCTACATGGTGCCTATGTGTACGTGTGTGTTTGGGTGCATGTGAGTGAGGGTGTGTGTTTCTAAAGAAAGAATGAAGCACAATGCAAGAGTGATGGAGTAAGAAACACAGCACATAATAGAGAAAGAACAAGAAACAACCAAGGGGGAGAGAATGAAATAGAGAAAACTATAAGATGTGGGCACAGAGTGACTAGACGACAGAAACAGAGACCTGCCTGTGCACATACACACACATCCACAAAAAAATCAGCGTTAATTTCTGGGTTAGAATTATATGTATATAGGGCTTCCCTGGTGGTGCAGTGGTTGAGAATCTGCCTGCTAATGCAGGGGACACGGGTTCGAGCCGTGGTCTGGGAAGATCCCACATGCCACGGAGCAACTAGGTCCGTGAGCCACACTACTGAGCCTGTGCGTCTGGAGCCTGTGCTCTGCAACAAGAGAGGCCACGATAGTGAGAGGCCCATGCACCGCGATGAAGAGTGGCCCCCGCTTGCCACAACTAGAGAAAGCCCTCGCACAGAAACGAAGACCCAACACAGCCAAAAATAAATAAATAAGTAAAAAGCCAAGCATCTGAAGCCCTTTAAAAAAACAAACAAAAAAAGAATTATAGGTATATAATGATATGCCTAAGGTTTAGTTTCAGATAATCCTATCATAAAACATGCTGTGGAAGGCTAAGAATTAATCCTTCACTAAGTCTAGAGATGCCATTCCTAAGCCGTACAATGACATTCCCAAGTCATTGGTTTTTTAAGACCTGAAGCACTACACAACCTCAATGTAGAAGTGTAGAGCCTTGGTTCTCCATCCTGGCCACTCACTGGTGCCACCAGGGCTTATAATGGAGACCTGCTCTGATTCCCCTCAGGTAGCCCTTCTTCTCTTTAGGGACACACCCGCACAAAGCCTGTATCCCTCCCCTTCTACCCTGTGCTTCAGGTACCCAGGACTTCAGAATTCCTGACAAAAATGTCCAAGCCCACTTCCCAACCCACAGAGGCTCTGTCCTACATCCATCCTCTCAAGAGCAGAGTGTGTCATGTCTTCTGTTCACACCCCTAATCCCAGGGGTGTCTACACAGATGTGTCATGGTGCAGGACAGAGCTGCAGGTGGGAAGAGAAAGGGTAAGGGAAGATCTCTGGATGGGGCAGTCTGACTCACTCCATGAAGTCATGTTCCTGTTATAACTCCCAGGAGTCCTCAAATTCAACTTGTGTAACCAGCCCTTTGCATCCTAACAAGGACTTATGTGTCAAGGTAGGATGATAGGGCACCTCATATTGAGCGTTTGATAACTTAGTGCAGATCTTTAGAGTATTTGGACCTGAGCATGTGGGCTTCCCTGGCTGACAAATGTGAGTGGTGGGTCTGACCTAGAGAGCTTCACAAAGCGCCACACCAAACATCACCCCCAATCAGTCAATTCCAAATCTCTGGGGTAGGAGGATTCTTCGAGGTAGCCTAGTAGAGAAAGACCAATTTAAAAGGAGGGCAAAGTCACTCCTTGCAACTACCCACACACTGGGGAGGGAAAAAAATCATAAATTAGTCCTCAATATTAGAACCTGAAGAATAGATGAATAAATATATATTCTTTTATAAGAGACCCACTGACCAATCCAAACCAGATATTTTTTCACACTGCTGTAAATATGAACCTATTAAGCAAGACAGCACTTTAAAACAAAAGACACCCACACTGAACCAGCCCTCTCATTGTTCTGTAAAAGCCACCAGTCAATTTGGAAAAAAATAGTTCACACTATTCTCAGCAAGTGAGAATCCCAAGGAGAAAAAAGGATCATTATCTCAAGGACTAATTAATTTTCAAAAATATTGTTATGCAGACAACTGCTCAACTATAATGCTGTACTCAGCCTCAAATTGGGAAATTTCCTGGCAATTGAATACTTAGCAATTGCAATAAAGGGGAAAAAATCAAAGGTAAAATATTCAGCCTAAAAAGTAATATCTTTAACACAATCCTAATTGGTTGCCATGTAAACGAAAAGAATGAAGTTACTTTTTAGCACTTTCAAAACACTGGTACAGAAAAATGAGCATTTTTAGTAACTAACTTATTGATTGCAACCATATTATCTTTCTTGGAATTGTGTCTTCCCTAATTGAGTTATTTGCATTTGGAAGTCCCTTCGAATCATCATATGCTCTGTGATCACTTGTGAAAAAGATAACAAACATCTTCCCATATTTGGGACATTTTGGGACATTTTTAGTCATTCCAATTAGGAGTAGCCAAGACCCTCCCTCAGAAAAATATGAGGCCAGGTGACCTTCTCTAAATGCTTCCCTTGCTCTGGCCTGTGGGAAAGAAACTTAATGATCTAATCAGACTTCTTCCTTTCAAACGTCAATGAAAAGTCAACATGATTATATTTTCCTGAATAATGCTCTCATGAGTTAATACCCATGTTAGCATCTCAATCTGCACTGGCAAAATGGTAGGTTTCAGTGCCTCATATTCCTGGAGGTGTTATAAGGTAAGATAGATTTCATAAAAGTCCTCATTCTTTACTGCTTGCATTAAGCAGATTATCCTCCAAATGTAGAAATGAGGAATTGCCCTGATGTCATTCAGAGTGAATTTTGGTCATATGTGAGTTTTGAATTTCCTATAATTGATTGATATTTCACTTGCTTATTTTTTCTATGAAAATTCTGAACTTTGAATTATTATTTCTTAACACTTTGGACAGGCACATGTTCCTGCCTTTATTTTAAAGTTAGTGTTCAATTCACTAATTTTGTCATTAAAATTTTTTATTCTTTAGCTCCTAATTAGGCCAAATAAATGTTGCATACATTACAATTGTCTGTAGAGACTTTTTCATTGTTAGAACTCTTTTTAAATTTCCTTTTGCTTCTTGTTTCATATTTTCTCCACTCTTCCTCCCTCCCTCCTTCCCTCCCTTCCTTCC
>NW_006791400.1:2406925-2425483 GCF_000442215.2 Lipotes vexillifer | reverse complement strand
CCTGCTGACCTTTCATTTTCATTCTTCCTACTTGATTTATAATATGCTTCCTCTCTCTACTGAAACTGCAACTTCCAGAAAAGGATATCTTTTCTATCTTGTTCACAAGTTTATCATCAATATCTATAATGGTGTTTGGTACATAATAATACCTTTAAAATGTGGTTTAAATAAATGATTGAAGGAAAATTTATAGATAATCTCTCTGGATACAATGGTATGCTAAATACAGATCATAAAGACCAATGTTACGTATGACAATAATTATAAAAAGCATAAAATCCTCCTATTCTTTTACTAGGTAAATCTATTTTGGGCAAACAGTTAAAAAAAATCTGACAGCATCATAAAAACCTGTAGCATGGAGACATTCCCCAAATATTATTTATAATGCTTAGTTTTTAGAAAATATTGTTAAACGATGGTTAACTACATCAGGATATCAAATTTGGTGAAGAGTGTTTTTGCACCCATTAAAATTATATTTATAGAGCAGTTAAAATAATGTAGAAAGGGATCTCTTTTCTGGTCATGTGAATAAAATAGAGCATAGAAGTGTGAGATGAAAGTGACAACCACTACACCATGGAAATAAGAACATAGAAGTTTATTTACTGAATAATTGCAAGTATTAACAAGATTTTGCATAGGTAAAGAGCTTGATAACATTAAATAAAATGTAGATGGATTTTTTTGTGTGTATTTTTTTTTTTTTTTTGGCTGCATTGGGTCTTCGCTGCTGCTTGCGGGCTCCCCCTAGCTGTGCCAAGCGGGGGCCACTCTTCGTTGTGGTGCAGGGGCTTCTCACAGTGGTGTCTTCTCCTGTTGTGGAGCACGGGCTCTAGGTGTACAGGCTTCAGCAGTTGCAGCTCGCGGGCTCTAGAGTGCAGGCTCAGTAGTTGTGGTGCACGGGTTTAGTTGCTCCGCGGCATGTGGGATCCACAGGGACCAGGGATGGAACCCGTGACTCCTGCATTGGCAGGAGGATCTCCAACAACTGCGCCACCAGGGAAGTCCCCGTGTATGTGTTTTTGTTGTTTTTGTTTTTTAAGAGACACTAGCATTTTTTGCTTACTTTTTCCGTGCATTATGTCCTTTTTTTCTTTTTTAATTTTCAAGTCTAAAATTTCAGTGAACAGATTTATTTAAAAAATGGAATGGAAACAATGATAGCTCTAGTGATAGTACTCATATTAAAGAACAGTTTATGTTTCAAGGAGAAGTTGGATCCTCCATGAACTGGAGGAAAATAAATCAAAGATCACTAAATTTGAACATAGCCTCTTAGGCACTGTTGGTTTTAAAAGTGAAAGGAAAGTCATATCTATAAAGCTAAAGTCTTCAAAATTTAGAGCTGCAGTCTCCACACTTTAATTTCTAAGTGTTTTGCTTGTTTAGTTATATTTTATTTTAAAACACAAATAGCAATCCAATGTTCCAGATGAGAATTTAGAGGCCTTGAGAGACTAAATCTGCAATGTTTCCAAAGGTAACACAGATAGTAGAGGTAAAGCAGAAAATTAATTATGTGTGTTAATTAATCCAAAGTCTAGACTCTTTGACCATCATTGTCTAATATCCTTACTCTTAATTCACACATAACAGATAAGAGGATCGGGGCAGGTGTATGAGATTGGAGGAGCAATGTCACCACTCTGTTCCAAGAAGGTCTCAGAAGTTAATGGGAAAGGCTGTTTTTACTAAAGCAGGGCTTGGAAACTCACTTGCCATGACTTAGCACCAAGATCTGAGAGACTCTCTACTCCTCCAGAACAGGCAATGAACATTCATTATTCACACGCTGTTTCTCATCAACTCTTGATAAGAATATAAGCTTTCATGTCCCTGTTGAAAGTAACCACAAGGAATCCATCTCCAAATATTTTGTTTTTTTTAACAATGTCTTGGTATCATCCATGCCCTATTTTACCCTAAGTCATTGTGGTTTTGCTGTAACCCTTTGACAAGAATATATAGAGAAGGAAAATGGTAAGAGATGAGATTGGAAAGGAAATCAGAGGCTCATTCATAAAGAACTGTGAATGCCCGTTCAAAATAGCTGGTCTTAATCATGGAGAAATCAAGAAAAACTAGTGACTCACAGGCAGTGGGAGGTGAGAGGGAGGTAATGCCCGTGTTTCTTGAGAACTTCCGTTGCCACAGTAAGAAACATGGGGTGGGTAGGAGTGGTCAAAAAGGGAGAAGCCAAGGAGGAGGAAGCACATAGCTTAGAGCAATGATACTGCTTCCATACACAACAGTATTAGAGCAACAGGATAAAATGTGACAAGCTGCTCACAAGTTGTGTGTCACAGGATCACACCCTTGAATCACCAGTTGCATGATTTTTTTTTTTTTTTATGCGGTACGGGGGCCTCTCACTGTTGTGGCCTCTCCCGTTGCGGAGCACAGGCTCCAGACATGCAGGCCCAGAGGCCATGGCTCACGGGCCCAGCCGCTCCGCGGCATGTGGGATCTTCCTGGACCGGGGTACGAACCCGTGTCCCCTGCATCGGCAGGCGGACTCTCAACCACTGCGCCACCAGGGAAGCCCCATGATTTTCTTATTGACTGTAACTACTTTGTCCTAATGCCATCCTCATTTTTCTCTCATTTTCCTACTATCTATCTATCTATCTGTCTATCTATCCAGAAGAAAGTCACTGGGTAAATAAGTTTTAAAGTTTTAGAATTTTGTACTTTTTAGAATGCTTCCTTTCTAAGAAAAGAAAAAAATGAAGGTATCTTAAAATATGTAAAATGGCTGGTTGCCTTAATAGTAGGGTAATATCAGATACATGATAGAACAGTGATGTATACCTATCTATCTATCTATCTACCTATCTATCTATCTAATCTACATTAGAGATTTTCAGATTCATCACAGATTGAATAACAGTAGTTTACTTTTCAAAAACATGTACAGGGCTTTCCTGGTGGCGCAGTGGTTGAGAGTACGCCTGCTGATGCAGGGAACACGGGTTCATGCCCCGGTCCGGGAAGATCCCACATGCCGCGGAGCAGCTGGGCCTGTGAGCCATGGCCGCTGAGCCTGCGCGTCCGGAGCCTGTGCTCTGCAGTGGGAGAGGCCACAACAGTGAGAGGCCCGCGTACCACAAAAAAAAAAAAAAAAAACATGTACAGACTTTCAATTACCTGTGAAATTAAAGTTCTTATCTTAGCAGTTAAAAACTGCTATATGCCACTGCCCTATAATACAAAGCCATCTATCCAGTTAGACTAGCTTCCCTGAGTCTACCAAAAAAGCCACAGTCATTTATTTCTCCCCTTTTCCGTCTCTCCAAGTCTACAAGTTTCTGTATAATCCCTAACGTCCAAAGCATTCTTAATTCTAATATTCTATTTTATATGTTTCTGTTACCGTCTATACTGCCACCCATGGTGTGTTGCAACCAGTATTTTGCACACGTTTGAGTCATGGGAAGCTATCACAAAGTGATTTTATTGGACCTCTTATTGTACTTTGAAAATTTACCTTGTGGAAATTTACTCCTATGTCCCTGGATGAAAACTCATTCTCATAGCTTTTCGAATAACTCTTATTTGGCAAAATTCCTTTGGTTACTTTAAGAAACTTTCACAAAAATCTCAAATTTGTTCTTAGAATGTTTGTTCCCATGAAATAGTCAAATTTTTAATTTCTTTCTACTGCACTTTTCCAGCTCCAACTGGCCGTGGGCTGGCTAGCTGCCTGCAGGGAAGGAGCTGTACCCAGCTTCCTCTCCCATGTGCATCACCACCTCCTCATTCACTGGGTACATTTTCAAACTACTTAGGCATTAAGGGATGTTCATGGAGGAGAGAAGTAGAGAGGCAAGGGCTTCCCTGGTGGCGCAGTGGCTGAGAGTCCGCCTGCCGATGCAGGGGACACGGGTTCGCGCCCCGGTCCAGGAAGATCCCACATGCCGCGGAGCGGCTGGGCCCGTGAGCCATGGCCGCTGAGCCTGCGCGTCCGGAGCCTGTGCTCCGCTACGGGAGAGGCCACAACAGTGAGAGGCCCGCGTACCACACACACACACAAAAATACTAATGTTCATGGCAGCAACATTAATAATTGCTAAACCTAAGAACCCCAAATGTCCATGAACAAAGAAATATGGATAAATAAATTATGTGATCTATTTATACAACAATAGCAATTAAAATGGACAATGAAATGAAGGAATGAAAAACGAAATGAAGAAATCTCAGAGGTTGAATCTTAATTGAAAGAAACAAAACAACAACTCTCTCTCTATATATGTCAAAGCTAACCTAACTTAGTGTTAGATGTGAATATAATGATAATTTAGGGAGCCAAAATCGCAGGTGGGAAAGGATAAGATAGCGGTTGATGATTATCTTCTCTTCTTTGATCTGGTGATAATTATAGGAAGAAACTTCGTTGACTTTACACTTACTATTTATAAACTTTACTGTATTTATGTGAGTAACTAAGCCCACGAGCAATGACTACTGGTCTCGCGCGCCTAGGGCCCATGCTCCGCAACAAGAGAAGCCACCGCAATGAGAAGCCCGCGCACTGCAACGAAGAGTAGCCCCTGCTCGCCACAACAAGAGAAAGCCCGTGCATAACAATGAAGACACAACGCAGCCAAAAATAAATAGACAAATAAATAAATATTTTTTAAAAAGAAAGAAAAGCAATAGCAAGTATGAGGAGTAGAATATGTGGACTCAAGGAGTTAGATTATGTGGCTAGAAATGTGTATGGTGACAATTACGAAAATATATTATTTTAAGATTCAGGGATCCAGTGCAAACTTCCTCCCTAATGTTCTTTCCATGCCGGTTAACGTTTAAAAAAAAACACTGTGCACCAAGCTGAGAAAGACCAAAAAATAAAGCTGTATCTCAGACATTTTATGTTTAGTCTAATTGGAAAGATAACGTATAGACACAGATAACCATAATACATAGTAGCAGGTAAGTGAGAAATGAGTTATACAACACAGACATTGTAAACAAAGAACAAGTCATGGAGAACTTGAAAAATTAGGGAATTTTCCTGGGAAATCAGTTTTGTATTTCTATTTGATGAATATACAGCATTTTAATGAAAACACTGGAAGTTGTTTTTGCATACATGATAAGTTACAGATGCAGAGACATAGTTATGGATGCATCCCAGGGTGGTCAGAAAACCAGAGCTCATATCTGGAAGCAGAGATTTCAGGAAGGATAAAATTATAATGTGACACATATACAAATTGTGACATAATACAGAAATCTTAATTGCCATCTTGTAGCAATTTATCTGCATGATATTGGTAACGGGGAGTCAGTGAAAGTTCAGCCAGGCAGTCAACAAATATTTATTGAGGAGCTACTATTTTGCCTTAGAAGGGAAGTGGCATGAGAATTCTTGGAAGTTAATTTAGCAATTGTATTTGTGAATTCAGGAAGCTAGCATAAGGGTACTGCAACATTATGGCACAGTGATAGCAGGTCTAGAATATGGTGACAATGACTGCAATGGAAAAGAAGGGAAAGCTGGAAAAGTCCTTTTTTTTTTTTTTTTTGCGGTACGCGGGCCTCTCACTGTTGTGGCCTCTCCCGTTGCGGAGCACAGGCTCCGGACACGCAGGCTCAGCGGCCAAGGCTCACGGGCCCAGCCGCTCCGCGGCATGTGGGATCTTCCCGGACCAGGGCACAAACCCGTGTTCCTTGCATCGGCAGGCGGACTCTCAACCACTGCGCCACCAGGGAAGCCCCTGGAAAAGACCTTTTGAAGGGAGAATCAATCGTGGTTGCTGTTTGGATTCTTATGGTTAGTATGAGGGAACTAGAGATGAAACCGTAAATATTAAGCAGAGGTGACCAAGATAACTATGGCAATGTCAGCAGAAACTGAGGACCCTTGAAAGGAAGTAGGTGGTTAGCAGGGAATTAAATATTGCTTTGAGAAATCGGAGCATGGATCTCTCAACAAGAACTCAACTTTGGATGAATGGCCTTGATACAGATCATCTAGCAAAAAGGGGAGTGGAAACCATGCCAATACAGAAAGATAGAAGGCTGTGGGAAGAAAACCTGTAGAATGTTCTTATTTAGGGAGCTTGAGGTCCTGGGACTGGCTGCCAATTTAGGAGGTAGAAGGAAGACAAACTAGGTCTCCAAATAGAACACAGGGGCCACAGCAGTATAAAAAGCAGGCATTGCCATTGTGAATTCTCAACGTCAAGGAGAAATGAGATGCAGAAAAAACTTTGAATTTAATACGTATGGTTTTATTTACGTTCTTCTAAACACATGAGAAGAATTAAAGGAAAAGTGTGTTGTGAAGAAATGATGATTTTGTGCATTGTTGGCACATGTTTTCTCTTGTGATCTGACTAAAATGAAGAGGCAGAAAATTGTTGTTTTTCTGAATTAACAGAAATTTTACTTTGGGGAAGCTGAAAAGCTCTTTCATATATAATGGTTGGGTTTTTTTAATAAAGAAAGGAATTGATTTGCTTTTAAGTAGGGTTCATTGTTTTACACTATAAGACACACAAATACAGTAAGAGAACAATTACTATATACTTTATATAAGTACTTTAAAAAGAGGAGGGCTGGTCGAGCTCATTGTAAAGGCAGTAAATTCAATGTGCTTTGCTTCTTTGTAAATTTCATTATGGGTGAAGTTAAATCAGTCTTTGTACAAAGAATAACCACGATTATTGCCTCTGGGAAGGGTATCGAGAAGAGAAAGGTGCAAAGAAGCAAAGGAATTTTGATAATGCCCAGCATTATTGAGTAAGAGGAGGTGCCCTAGAATTCATAGGAGTATAGTATAAATCCATGGTCATCAGAGAATTATTATTGGTGAAATACCTTACAAGAGAAGGACAACATTCAAAAGCAAATCCAGGTATGTAAGGAATTTTATTAAATGAGAAATATAATATTTCATATATGAAGGAACTGATGGATGAATTCTTAAAATGGAGCTGTGAACACTGGTTCTTTTTAAGGAAGAAGTAAGGGTATATAACTTTGTTAATCTTACACACTGTGAATTTCAGCTAAATAATGTATACTTTATTTCTATCCATATGAGATTTACTTTTCAAATTTCAGGTTAAAATTTGTAATCATTATACAAAACCCATAAGACATAAATGACAATATTAAACTAGAAAGAATGATTAAAATTAAAAAAAAAAAAAACTGTGCAGCAAATGACAGCATAAACTTAGCTTAATAGAAATACCAGTCCAGGAAAAGTATTTGCAACACAAATAGCAAATAGTTTATACATAACATGTATCAAAAGACACTCAGAGTCACTGAGAAAAAATGCAAATAAACAAATAGAATATGGACAAATTATATAAGTATTTAAATCTCAAAGCAGTAGTGAAAATGGCTGCTAAAGATCGGAAATATATTAAAACAAGTTAGCACAGTTCTCATGCAGATTGGCAAAAATTTATGTAGCCATACTGTAAGATATTGTCGAGGATGTAGGGAATTTGGCATTCTCATATGCAACAGCAAGGAATATGATATAGCAGTGATTCTTGGAAAAAAGCATGAGTAATATCTGCTGTTTTTTCACATGTATATAGACTATCATCTGGCAATTCTACTTTGAAATAAAATCTATCCCACAAAAATATTCCTATCGGTGAAAGTTATTTGTATGAGGATTTTTCGTGATAGTACCCTAAGAAATAATGAAAACGGAATAATAACAATAGAATAATGGTGTATGCGTCCATACAGAGAAACACCAAGAAGACAGAGGAATATGTAATTCCACTTAATAACGTCAAAGATGCACTTCTAAATAATAATAATAATAAAAGAAAATTGTAGAACACATTGGAATGATGATGAGTATTAAGGAGAAAAATAGTAGGGAGGACAGTGGGTGCTGTTAGAAGAGAGTCTGGAATTTTATTTTAGATCATGTGGCCGGGAAATCACTTAGAAGCGATTAGGTCAGATGGTTATAAATGCAATGTGGATAAATAAAGGAGGGAAAGGGCACTGGGATCATTTAGGGGAGAAAATGAAATTTAAATAAGGTGGTAGTGAGATACTGGGGCAAAAATTAGAAGTATTTGATTCACAAGCCATGTGGATAATGGAGGGGCTAAGCACTCCAGGTGAGGGAAGAGCAAGTCCAAAGACCCTGGCCAGCTTAGCAGGAGCAAGGGGGCCAATGTGATTGCCACTGTGAGAAAAACGCTGTGAGGAAGAGAGATAAAGGGATGGGAATGGGGCAGATTGTGTTGGCTTTGTAGGCAACAAAAGTATTTTTGCTGAGTGACATGAGAAGCCAATGGATTATTCTAAAATATCTGCCTTTATTCCTGGGTTGAAATTAAGTTTTAGAGAAGTAAGAGGCTACTGTGCTAATCAAGGTGACCAGGACCAGGGTGCGAGAAGTGGTCACATTCTGGACATCACCCAGGGACAAAGCCAAGAGTATATTTTGATGGACTGGATGACTGAAGTGAAATAAAGAAGTCAGTTTGGGGACTTCCCTGGCGGTCCAGTGGTTAAGACCCCACACTTCCAATGCAAGGGGCAAGGGTTCAATCTCTGGTCGTGGAACTAAGATCCCACATGCCATGAGGCGTGGCCAATAAATAAATAAACAAATAAATAAATAGAGCCCTTATTTAAAAAAAAAAAAAAAGCCAGTTTGCAGCCTGAGTATGAGAGCAAAGAAATCACCATTTACTGAGAGAGAAGGGTTTAAGGAGACAGGAAGCCATGGTTTACAGACTGTGCTTTGTACGGTATTTTTCCTGCCGTGGCAGTGAGTGGTGAATAAAATATAGATCCTATTCTCTCCAAACCTTGCATTTTGTTCCTGGTTATTTTTGCCAGAGTTTCTTATTACTTTTTTTTCCCCATATGGTAATGCAATATGCACTTTGGTCTACATGAACCCAAATTTTAGTCTGCATCTAACCAAAGAATGTTTCTAATTCACAAGCAGGCATTGATATTTGAGTGGTGTCCTTGAATGAAGGCTTACAGAGGGAAGTCAGGAGCTGTTTTGACACAGGAATTTGAGCTATCTATTAGATATGCATATGTGGAGCTGTACAGTAGGCCCTGGGATTTGCTCCCATGGAGAGGAGAGGCTAGTAATATAAATTATATAAATTTGGGGCTTCTCAGAATAAAATCTTAGGATGGTATGAGCTTACCAAGAAAGTGAATGTATAAAGAGCAAAGGAAGACCAAGGTTATTGTCTGTGGCTCCCAAATATTTAGAACCTAGGAAATGAGGAAAGAGCAAAGGATACTGAGAAAGAAGGGCCAGTGCATATACAAAACATAAGCTCACATGTAGGAAGTCTGCAAGGAAACACGGCCTCTCATTTAAGTGGTATTTAAAAGTGTTAATCTTAAAATCACTCAAGTGAGCTATGAATGGATTTTCACCTTTTGCAAAAGCACTTTATGAGACTTACCTTGAGAACCAGGCCATGTGAAACTTATCTGACATTTTAGTATGTTTACAAGATACACAGCTTGTGTTTTTAATGTAAGATCAGAATAAAAAATATTAGGACAAATATTTTAAACTTATGAACCAATACCAGATAACAGGTTCTTTTTGACCAGATTATATACTTACGTATGTGTGTGTGTATACATATAGATACACATTTGTTTTGAAACAATGGGTTGTAGCATTCTGATGTTGACAATCTACATGACATATTGAACTAAATTTGGCCATGCTTTATGATCTGAAGTAAGTATGGAGTCTATGTAAGAGGATGTAACCAGAAATTTCTTCACAAAATGCTGTGTCAAACAGATCTTTTCACATCTCCCAAGAACCAGAGTCAACGTTACATATAGAACAGAGGAGAAATCATTCTACTGAGATAGATTTTCAAACACCTAAATAACGTTTGAGGAAAACCACAATCAAAAATAAAAAAGAAGGAAATTAATGCTGTTCATAGTTATCTCCCCAGAAGTAAAGTTTTATTCAGACTGAATCCAGTAAACCCTAATTTATCATCATTGCTGCACAATTCTGATACCTCCCCCCAATAACTACATGAAGAACGTTTCATACACATAAATATATATTTAAAAAGTGTTTATTTTTCCTGACAGAATGGTTATAAATCTCATATCTCTGCTTATGGAAAGTAGTTTATCCATAAATCATGGCTACTTAGGCCCAAGATATATTAAGTAAGGAAAAATGGAGTTCCACCACTTATAGAAAATGCAGAAAAAAGGATATTCTCTGTATAAAACATGCATTAATGCTAGAAGTACATATTGCAGTTGGCTGTTTGTATTTTAGAAACCATAGATATCTAAATTAAACTTTTATTTATACTTTAATCAAATATTTTTAGAAAACATAAAGTTCATGTGACCTTAATTTGTCAGCTCAGAAGCTATGAATGTCAAAAATGCCCCCTGCTACCCAAGGTACTTACAAAGACCCTGTTTACAATAAAAACAAGGTTACTAACTTAATGTATCAGTTTCTGACCACAGACTCTGTGAGGAAAGGGATGTTATATAATATTACTACAGTTTAAGGTGATAAAACAGACATTCAGGGCTTCCCTGGTGCCTCAGTGGTTGAGAGTCTGCCTGCCGATGCAGGGGACACGGGGTTTGCGCCCCGGTCCGGGGAGATCCCACATACCGCGAAGTGGCTGGGCCCGTGAGCCGTGGCCGCTGAGCCTGTGCGTCCAGAGCCTGTGCTCCGCAACAGGAGAGGCCACAGCGGTGAGAGGCCCGCGTACCGCCAAAACAAAAACAAAAACAGAGATTCAAACATTTTAAGGGACTTCTCCAAAATTTCCAACCATTGACATGGGTGTTACAACCAGGTCCCTTGCTTCCAAGTAAAATTATTGCCATTATATTATATGTCCTATGATATGTCACCAAAGCATCGCTGGGATCCTTTAATCACAGACTTAAACATCATACCTGCTTTGAATGACATTTGCCTAATTTCTAAAATCAAATTCATCCTCCCCAAAGTAAAATTTCTCATCAATGATAATATTTTAAAAATCTGAAAAACAACAACAACAACAAAAAACCCTTCTGAAAACAATTAAATAGGAAGAGACCTGGAGTTATTTGGACGAATAGAAGCAGGGCAGAATAAAACATCGACTTTCAAAGTTAAAATATGGGAAGGACCACAAACTTTTGACCTTGTGTGTTCTTATACACTTACTAAAAAAACAAACAAACAAAAAAATCACTAAAAATGTACAGCCTCGATTTGTATAAGTCCAAGTTTATTGTGCAGTTTCCTACACTTTCCAGAATAGAGCATTGCTCTAAATGATGCCCAAGTGACCTTGTAGAGTTAATTTATCTACATTAGTGTCTAACTTACAACCAGAAAGTGATTTAGAGTTTGACAAGAATAAAGCCCAGTAGGCACTCTATATATTGTCGCTAAAGCTCTAAATAATGCAATTTCCCATTCTTTGAAAAACTTATATAGCCACTACTCTTTCTGATTATATAAGCAATATGAAAATCCCAAAGCTGCAATAAATATATATTAATTTCCTGGATTAAAACTATACAGATATAATCATAATTAATATTTATGTGTGTTTGTCTTTTCAAATCCTGTTATTTGAATGATACCCAGTTCATATCAAAATCTCTTTATCCTAATAGATTATTCATTTCCCTTGCATCTCTTCATTTATTTGTTTCTATTTGCCAATCATGTTATCTGGAAATAACAATTTTTTAGATGTTTAATTGCAAGGTTAATTTTGTTTTTATTTGTTGTTGTAGTTTTTGTTCTTATATTGTTAATATGAACTTCAAGAACATACTATAAACTCTAGTAGACCTCAGACCTTAAAAGAAATTCATATTAACTCAGATGTCACCTACCATTTATTTGCAATAGAGACCTTTTCTTTAATATGAGAAAGAAAATCTATTTGTAGCTAAGAAAGATTTTCTTCAGAATTGGAAATCATCTTTTTGGTATCTCCTAAATTAATATATCTACATAACTCTCCCTTGACCCCCTAATGTAAAAATTTATATTGATAGTTATCTTTTATAAAACTATGTGTTCATTAGTTGGAATAAAAGATGTATAATAACAGTTTTAATTTTTAAAGTAATATCCAGAATTATTCTATATGCTAGAGCTTTGTTTAGGACTTTGCATTCTTACTAATAAGTAGAAATAGCCAATAGCTTTCTTGTTTATTTTTCTTCTTCTTCTTCTTCTTCTTATTTTTTTTTGCGGTATGTGCGCCTCTCACTGCTGTGGCCTCTCCCGCTGCGGAGCACAGGTTCCGGACGCGCAGGCTCAGCGGCCATGGCTCATGGGCCCAGCCGCTCCGCGGCATGTGGGATCTTCCCGGACCGGGGCACATACCCGTGTCCCCTGCATCGGCAGGTGGACTCTCAGTCACTGTGCCACTAGGGAAGTCCTATTTTTCTTATTATTATTTCATCCTGTTGAATTTTTTTCCAGGTTACCATTTCTCTCTTAATAATGAAGATGACATCTTTTTGTAGATTTCTTATCTCCCTTGTAAAGAGTTGTCTCAATTTCTTCTTCCTTCCTTTTTCCCCTTTTTGCTTTATTTATTGAATAAATGTGTATAATTAGACACCCTACTAGGAACAGATGAAACAAAGGTGAGCATGAAAATATATGGACCCTGATACAAGGGACCAAATAATCACACCAATAAATACGAATTTTTTGCCTCATCAGAAAGGCAAGGGAGATTTTTCTCTGGGGAATGTAACAGTATAGTTAAAATCTGAAAGATAGGCTGGAATTAACCAAACATATTTTGGAGACAGGAGTGTACCTGAGAGAAGAAACCATATTTAAAACCCTAAAAGAGAGACAAGGAAAGAACAAGAAGCACAAACAAGGCCAGTGTGCCTGGAATATACGGAGGAGGATGAAATACATCTTGTCAGCATTTAGACTTAAGGAACATTCTAAGATGTGTTAAAAAGTGCCATCTTTATGTAACAGTGACTGAGCCATTGTGGGATGTAAGCAAGTGGGTGACACTCTCCAGTTTGCCTTTGAGAAGATAACTGGAAGGAAATGGCTTGGCCATAAGGTTGGATGCAGGGACAATAGTTTGAATGATGCTGCAGTAATTCAGGAGCTGAATGATGTTCCCTTGAAATCGAGTGTTAGTGTTGGTGTGAGGGAAATCAGCATGCATGTGAATGAATATTCCCAATCTCAATGCATGGGATTTTCCTCCTATTTGTTACTCTTCCCACAGCATTTTCCTGGATTCTACAATGCCAAATACTTTTCTAAGTACCTGGTGGCTCATTGACAGGGCCTGTCTCTCAGAGGATGGCTAGTCTGTCTCACGAAAAGATAGGAGAGACTCCACATACTGACTATGCTTAGATGTAGGACAAGACTGAAATGTATGACAGTTTTTAATGATCAGGATAAAAATCGTGCTTTTGCCAGTTCATTAGGAGCTAACCAAGTGCCAACATTTGTGTGGATACTGCATCCAGCACAGGAGCTGCAGTTGGGGCTGTACTTGGGTTTACTTGGGTCCTTTACCCTCTACAGGACCCACTGAGATTTTGTAGGTACAGAACAGGTTGTTGAACAGCTATGCCCTGGGGATCACACTCCTATGCACTTTAAGTCTTTGATGTTGTACTAATCTCTGCAGCTTCTCCTGAGATGCAGTGTTCTGCTTTGATCTCTTGGCTAGGGGCAGGAAGCTTCAGGAATTTCCATGTGGTCCACCTACCATATTAAATTACTTCACAGGTCAGAGAGCCAGTAGGGTTTGCATTAGTTCTCAAAGTGCCGCTCCCCAGTCTACTGCTAAGAGTACCTGTCACAATTATGTACGTAGGAGTCAGGGGAATTGACTACAGTGTGCATCTGTGGTCTCCTTGGACTCACTTTAAATGGTCTTTGGCCAGGGTTCAATGCTGTGGCTGGCTTCCTTACCAGTAAGTTCTATATTGTCAGAGTAAAACGAGTGATCACTGGGCCTTTAGGGGACATAATTAAATGGGGGGTTCTCTTATCTCACATAATAGATCAAAACTAATATCTCCCCACTTGCCTCCAGAGTCCTTCCTCTATAATGTGCCAAAATGTTTCCAACATCCCTACCCCATTTTCCATAGGTCACGGTCATGTTCCAGCTTCAAGAAACAGTATAAACAGCTTATCAGGATCTGCTCCAGGTTCCCGGCCAGGGTATTAAAGACTGAGTCAGTAAATTGATTCCAGGTGTTCCCATATCAACACACTCTCATCCTTCCAATTTTATGTTCTGCCCTCTCTGGTTCCACAGCCCCAAGAGCCCCTCTGAAACATGTCACCCCAGTTCCTGTAGGTTCATACTAGCTTTATCCAGCATGTTGAGTATGACTTTCCCTCTCAGAACTAGGGCTGTGTTTCCTTGCACAGACTAACATTTAATCTTACCATCTACAGCAGTGATTTCCCACTCAGCAGTGTCGGCAAAATCTGGGAACTTATTAGAAATGCAAATGCTTTACCTACCCAAGAACCACTGAGTCAAAAACTCTGCCTTTGAGCCCTAGAAATGATCTTATCAAGTCCTCTATGTGACTGTGATGGATTCTAAAGTTTGAAAACAAATAAGTTGAGGTCAGCAGTCAGCAAACTATGGCCCAGGATCTGAATCCCACCTGCTGCCTGTTTTCGTACGGCCTGTGGCCTAAAAGTGGATTTGACATTTTTAAAAGGCTACATAAATACCCACATAATGATCTCAATTTTGCCTCTTGGCCCTCAAAGCAAAAACCAGTCACTCTTTTGCTGATTACAGAAAAAGTTTGCCAACGCTTTGTTGAGAGGCAATGAGGGAAGATGGGACAGAGTTTGGAGAATGAGATCGCCTCGTGAGACCTCTGTCTGAGAACATGTCTGTACTTGGTCACCACGTGAGGAGCAGGTATTCTCTTCCGCGACAGAAAGGAAGCTACTCCTTCCAGCCTGGAGGATGGAGGTGACGATTAGAGAAAACTGAAGATCCTTAGACTTGTCCATCCAAGAAGTGTCCCCATTGCAGGTCTCATGGGCCCAGTGTTACCTTATCAGGGACTTTGATTTAGCAAAGGAGACCTATTAAGTGCTGCATTGGTCTATGTATAACTCTGCAATCCTTACAATTCAATTTGGGGCCTGATTTTCAGCACCATCTGCCATGTAGCTCCAGGAGATAAGGGTCCTTTTGAATGATGCCATAGAGGTATCCATGAAGAGTTTTGAATTTATGGCTCAATTGAGCATGCCATTTTCTATTTTCAAAGTTTCAAAGCCATTAATAAAAGTCAGTTCACTCTACTGTCCTTAACACTTACCATTGCCTCCTTAATGCCTAAGCCAATTGTTCAACTCCCACGTTGCCCCATCACCAGCCGTCAGTTGCAAGAGCCCTATCATTGTGGTGTTTCTGCTTACCACCTGGGATCTCTGTCTCTGTTACCACGAACAGGGGGTCCATATGGCCATCGACTCAGTGAGTACTAATTCCAATTCCAGTTGTGGAAATACTGCATCTTCCAGTCTTCATCTAGAGCCACTCATCACACCAACTGTCTTGTTTGGTTCCATCCCAGAGCAGAGCTAAGTCTAGGGATTGTGTATGGATCTTTTATTTTAAAAAATATTCTCAAGCAACAGGAGTGGCAAACCAAAAAAGGAAAACAGAGAAAAAGGAACAGCTGATTACAGGGTCTGCTATTGAGCAGACTCCTGCTATAGGTACCTGGGTCTCAGACCCATGGGGACCCTCCAAGAAACATTGTACTTAGAATTTTTCACCCAAGACATGAAAGAGTAGGGCATTTATTGGTCAAGAGATGTCCCAGCCAGGGTGCGAAACTCTAGATTTGAATGAGGGTCAGAATGACTGAGAAACTCCTGCAGACAAAGAAACCCCAGAGGACAAGAGATGTAGTTGAAGTGAGGTCTTCCCACACTACACTGCTGGCTTCTGTTTATGTCAGAATAGACTTCTGCAATGGCAGGAATGGAGAGGTAAGCAAAGATAAAGCAATACCAGGGGAAAAACATGTGCCACACAGGAGAGACAATATTTTTAGGCCCACAGAAGTAAATAAATGTCTTGGAATGCTGCTATCTCAGAATTAATCCAGTAATACACCAATACTGTCTAACATTCTCAGCTGTGCTAGGTTCCTGTGGCTTCCATAACAAATTACTATGAAATTGGTGGCTTAAACCAACAGAAATGTATTCTCTCACAATTCTGGAGTCCAGGAGTCCAAAATCTATATTGCTGGACCCAAATCAATGTGACAGACTTAAGCTTCCCCTGGAGGCTCTGTTCCTTGTCTCTTCCAGCTTCTGGTGGCTGCCAGCATTCCCTGGCTTGTGGCTGAATCTCTCCAGTCTTCAAGGTCAGCATCTGTGAATGTCTCTGCTCCATCTTCACACTTCCTCTTCCTCTGTGTCTGTCAAATATCCTCTGCATCCCTCTTACAAAGATGCATGTATGACTACATTTAGGGTGCACCTAGATAATCCAGGATACTCTCAGTTCTAGATCCTTTTTTTTTTATAGTAGTTTTTATTGTGTATGAAATTTGGAGTTTTTTTTTATTAATTAATTTATTATTTTTGCTGTGTTGGGTCTTCGTTTCTGTGCGAGGGCTTTCTCTAGTTTTGCAAGCGGGGGCCACTCTTCATCACGGTGCGCGGGCCTCTCACTATGGCAGCCTCTCTTGTTGCAGAGCACAGGCTCCAGACGCGCAGGCTCAGTAGTTGTGGCTCACGGGCCTAGTTGCTCTGCAGCATGTGGGATCCTCCCAGACCAGGGCTCGAACCCATGTCCCCTGCATTAGCAGGCAGATTCTCAACCACTGCGCCACCAGGGAAGCCCCTCAATTCTAGATCTTAACTTAATCATATCTGCAAACACACTTTCCCTATAAGGTAACATTTACAGATGTCAAGCATTAGGACCTGATATCTTTGGGGGCCATTTTTCAGCCTACTGCACCGTCTATTCTGAAATAATTGCCAGGGCCTAATTTGAGATTTGAGCAAAATGTAGACATACTCTATTCTGAGTGCTTATTTCATTTTCTTAAATTTTAAGATAAACTTATTTTATATTTTATTAAAAATGATTTTGAAGTCAATATATTAAGATACTAATAAATATTTTTAGAGTTTGCTCTTGCCTTTTATAAGACTGACCAACAGGAGATAAATACTCTTTTTACCATGTGTTGATGTAAGGTGAATAAAAGTATCATGAGACAGAAATTTGATTACCTCATTCAATAAGAAACAGCATTTAGGAGAGTAAAGAAATGCTAAGAATACAACTTAAACGTTGCATAGTACAGACACAGGTATAAAAGAAAGAAAAAAAAAAGAGCCACAGTAGAAAAATTGTCTCTAATTGCTAGCCAATCATTATTGTTATTATTATTATTATTTTTGGTGAAACCATATTCAAGTCTCTTCATGAGTAGTTCTTATTCAGACAGTAGAACTGCTGGATAAACCAACATGCAAAGTTATACTGAAAAAGTTAAATCATGAAGAGATTTTTTTTTTAGTAATTAGTGAAAGAGATATTTGCAGTGGTGTAGTACCGATACAGTTCATTAATATTTTTTTTCCTTGAAAATAATGTTAAGGAAGATAAAATTTTTGCTTAAATAAGTATTTTTTAATATCTAAAATATTATTTTCAAGTAATACTTCCTTTGTTATACTTGAAATAAATAGCATATGATTTATTTTACCAAATGTTTTTCTTTATGAAGGTGCTTTTTATTTGCAAATTGGGGATATTAAGTGTCATGGTGATTGTCATGGCAGGGTTACTTTTGTTTGTTTGTTTTTTTGTTTCTTTTGCGGTACGCAGGCCTCTCTCACCGTTGTGGCCTTTCTCCTTGCGGAGCACAGGCTCCGGACGCGCAGGCTCAGCGGCCATGGCTCACGGGCCCAGCCGCTCCGCGGCATGTGGGATCTTCCCAGACCGGGGCATGAACCTGTGTCCCCTGCATCGACAGGCGGACTCTCAACCACTGCGCCACCAGGGAAGCCCTAGGGTTACTTTTTATTCTTTAAAAAAGAATTAAAAGCCCACAAAAATTGTTAGCACATAAGTTACACTCATTTTAGATGAGTGTAGCCAGACAATCTAAGGTTCTTGTGGATCTCCTTGAAGCATTCTCTGATATTCCCTATATCTAAGAACTTAATCACACAAAAGACAGTAAAATTAAAGATATTTCATTTTACATTATAAAAATAAATATGAATTAAATGTATAAGTTAATAAATATCAGTTCCAAGTTATATATAAAAAATATAGATCTTTAAATTATTTGTAAATGTATATTTAAAAGTCCCAAAGAAAAAATAAATAATGCAAACATTTCCCATACTTAGTGCAGTTATAACTATAACTCCACAGCATAATTTTGTGTTTATTAGGTTAAAAGATGGTATATAGTGATAATTAAAGAGTACTTATGAAGTCTGAATAATTGAACATCCAGCTGTTGTGTTTGGCTTTTGATATG
>NW_006791400.1:2401989-2406915 GCF_000442215.2 Lipotes vexillifer | reverse complement strand
AGGGAAAGGGGAGATGGCATTGTTGCAAAATTACAAAGGACCATTTACAGATGGTGGAAACCCAGCCTCTGCCCTTTGGGCATTTCTAGGACATCTGGCGAGCCATATGAATCTAGACAAGATTAAGGGGAAGATGTGAGGTGCTTGAATGTCAATGCCTTCTGATACAGCCAAGGCTTCCTGATGAAGCTCAAAAATTGGCTAGAATTTAGACAAAGAGGCACTTCTCTGCTGAGGAGGACAATGTCATCTATTATAAACTAGGGGCTCTTTGAAGGCAAGGACTGGGCTTATTTCATATTTTAACATAAGCGCCAAACTCTACAGTTATAATGGTACATTGTGGTCATTTATCTTGTCCCATTAAACTTATTTTGAATAACCAGTGTGGTACCTGACACATGAAAAAATGTCCAACAATTTCATTTAAATGATTAAATCATTTAAAATATAGAAACTGTCATATACAAAGGTGATTCTGATACAAATGACTTATGATTTCATATATATCTTGATGCTAAGAATAGTTTCCTATAGCCATCTATTTGTTTATCCAAGAAAGGGGCAAAAAGTGAGAGGTACCTGAGTACACAGGAAGAAGGAATCTATGTGTAGGACAGGAAAGAAAATGCCAGGTTAAAACAAAAGCGATGGCAATGATGAAGGGAGATTTTGCTTTCCTCATTTGGGGTGACCAAATTATCTTGGGGGAGGAACTGTATCCCCAAATAACTTCAAATCTAGGGAAGCCAGATATCCCATTTTCTGAGATCTTCTTTATTACTGTAGGTCAACAACAGTTGTCATTCCTTGAGGAGTGAGCAGACAGTGGAGAGAGCACAGCAATTGTAGTGAGGAGATATTTTAAGCCAACATTTCCACATATTAGCTGTAAAACCAACGGTACTTTAGTCTCCCAAAGATTTTAAGCCTGTGCGTACTTTAGTTCTCTCAGCCTCAGTTGTTGCTGTTATCGTTTTTTTATTTGCTTGTTTATTGTTATTATAATGAAATGCCTCTGATAGTAATACTTTGAGAATTATATGTTAAAGCATTTTTAAAATGCAAAATGTAGGGCTTCCCTGGTGGCGCAGTTGTTGAGGGTCCGCCTGCAGATGCAGGGGACGTAGGTTCATGCCCCGGTCCGGGAAGATCCCACATGCCGCAGAGCGGCTGGGCCCGTGAGCCGTGGTCACTGGGCGTGCGTGTCCAGAGCCTGTGCTCCGCAACGGGAGAGGCCACAACAGTGAGAGGCCCGCATACTGCAAAAAAATAATAATAATAAAAAAATAAAATGCAAACTGTAAAACAAAAGTTAGTTAGCAGTGGTAGTAACTACAAAGTGAACCTGGAGTTTTAAAGAGGAGATTAAGTCTGTTTTCTGCTAGTTTGACATTCAAACTTGCTTCCAGAGTACTTTATTACATACAGTATTTGTGTTTGTAGAAATTCAGTTCTGAAAATATCCCTTAATTCATCTGTGAGCATAGAACATGTGTCCTTCTTATGGTGATAGGAAAGATGCAGAGCATCTATCAAAGAGGCAAAAAAAAAAAAAAAAAAAAATCAAAACAAAACAAAATCTAAAAGTGCTGATGGCCAAATTAAGGATGACAGTGTGGTACTTTATAATGATTACTTAGATTAAGTATACCTACCCTGCATTTGATGCTTGCTATTTGCCAGGCTCTATAATTAGTGTCTTGAATGTGTTATTTGAGTTAATACTGACAAACCCTGTGAAGTACATATCTTTGCTTCTATTTCTTTCAAGTGAGGAAACAAGTTTTACTGAGGTTAAAAGTCACACATTTAGTTAGTAAACATGTCAATACCAGTAAAAGGCAACATCATTCACTCAGCTGCTTCAGCCAAAAGATGTGGAGCCCACCATGACTCCTATTTTTTTTTTTAATAGACAAAATTGAATCCAAGCCTTATAAACTCTATCCTCAAAATATATCCCAAATCAACTTCCTGCTCATCATTCCCACAGCTACCACTTAGGTCCCAACCATCATAATCTCTTGCATGGATCAGAAGAGCCCTCCAGCTCTTCCCATTACTTATAAATATCCTGTTCCTACAAGACATCCACAGGGGTCTTTTAAAATAAACCAGACCTTGTTATTACCCTACTTGAACACTCCCATGGCTTCATAGTACCCTACGAATAAAGCACCAATGCTTATTCTAACCTATAAGGATTTAAAAGTACACATCTTTACTACCTCTCTTATCCCTGCCCTCTCTCCTCTTCCAACCCCCTGAGCTACACTGGTTTCCTTGTACTATGGACACGGCAAGCACACATTGACCTCGGGACCTTGGTATGTGCAAGCCCTCTATCTATAACACTGTTCTCTCCAATGAATGCATCATTTCATTCAAGGCTTCATCTTGTTCTTTTAAAGCCCTTTAATCAGTCCTGAGTATCCTACTGAAAGCAGAACATACTCCATCATTTTCTATCTCTTTACTCTTATTTTTTCCCCTTAATAATATGTTTTACTATCTGGAACTATATTAAAAACTAATGTATTTTATTTTTTATTCTTTCTTTTCCCCATGAAATTGTAAATATTCTGAGAACAAGGAATTAGTCTGTTTCCTTCATGACAGATTTTCTAGCACCTCGGAGAGTTCCTATCTCATAGTAGGTGCTCGGTAAACATTTATTGAATGAAAAAAGAGTAGAAAAGCTGGGTATCAACCCCATGTAAGCCTTACTCCAATGCTCTTGTTCATACCCATTTTGCATACTGCTTCTAGTAGATATATAGAGCTAAATAAAATAAACACAGATATTCTCAGAACTAAGGAAGTATGTACTGTCTGCTATGATATGGGTGTTGTGCTACAATTTCCATGTATATGTTTATCCAAATAATTACGTGGCAACTTGGACAGATGGAGGAAGCTAGCTCTCTCATAACCTTGCAGTTCTTCTTGACATTGATACTGAAAACGAAGATATACCTATTCTACCTTTATTGATATACAGTTTCTGAAAAGTAATTGGATTTTAGATTTTCAATTACAGCGTTTTTATTCCTGCAATTTATTACCCTAAATAGATTTTTCATATTATTACATATAAAATGTTAATAAATAGATAATAAAACTAATGTTTGTGCTTCAGAAAGAGATATAGAGGTTTTCATTTGAGTTTTTGTAAAGAATATTTACAGGCAACACATCAACAAATAGCATGGCCAGCTCCAAAGGCATGTATTCTGTCAGAATGAGCCCCCACTCCCATAGCATGCAGTCCATAATCCTAGTTTGCACGTCTTTATCTTGCCTTACACTATGCTTATTACAGTCAGCTGTTGGTCAATCTATCTCTCCCTTTAGGCTTTTCAATTCCTTAGTGTAAGAATCTCTCTTACTCATTTTTGTTATTTCCCATCCCTAGTGTCTAGCCCACTGCTTATTATTTATGCATTGTAGGCATCAATAATTGCTTATAAAAAAATGAACAAACTAAGAAACTAGGGGCTGAAATAGGGTGAGGAATCTATTTCAGTGAACAAGGGTCACTGGCAAGAAGGCCTCAGGAAAAAATGACAATGGGTCCCCTCTTGCCTTCCCAACCTTGCTCCTGCCCATTGTCAGAAACATTCTGTTCCCATGAGATCACTTGAAGACCCTGGTTGTCTGGCTGCCTCTCTGAGACATTTTGATGGGTGAGGGATTGGGCCAGGGGAATGTCTGAGACCCAAGGTGGGACCCATTCTTGGCAGAATTGGAAAGGGCTGAGCTTTTAAGTGGGATGAAGGAATCAGCCCAGTGAAATTTGAGGAATCACAGGGACAAGGATGGTCAGTTTCCCAAGGAGAGGAAATCACCAGCCCCCTTGCCAGGCCTCACTGATGTGAAGGTTGAAACATCTCCACGTTATTTGAAGTCTCTAGATTCTGTGTCCAGCTATCCACATTCCCCTGGACAATAGGAGAGGAAAGGATACTCCAGTTCATTTTTCAGGCCACCTTACCAAGAGAAAGCCCCTACAATAACCCAGTCATAATCCTTAAATAACAACCAGTTCCACCTGACTCTTAACTCCTCTTTTCCTGCTTCCTGAAAGAAGTAGGAAATGTCCAAAGATCATTTGCTTGTCCCAACCTGGTTCCTGATAGAACTACGAGGTAGAGGGACTCTACTGGGACAGACTGAGAGCTATTAGGCTCTACTCACGATCTTGAGATTCTGGGCACTGCTTTAGCCCTCTTCCTTAAGTTTCTGTAGTCTCTGCTGTTGCCGGTCGGAGGTTAAGAAAGCAGGTACGTAGTGCAGGGGCTGTGAGCTCAATCTCCAGAGACCTCTAACTGGCTCAGCAAGGCCTTGGGAAAGGCGGTCCAGACAGTACCACACCATGAATCCTGGGTCTTTACCTGCCGAAGTATTAGCCCTAGGTATGACCCAGGTAAAGGTGACCACATAGAAGGCAGGCTGCTTCTCTGGGGCCCCCTGGAAATCCAGACAGCCTAGACCCCTTGGCAGAAAAGCCAGCTTTCTGATGTCTCATCCAAACCCTTCCAGCAACTTTCTTCTCAGCTTCTTTCTTCCTTCACCTCAGCTTCCACCCCCTTCCACTTCCCCCTTCCACCGTCCTTTCTCCAGAGTCTTAGAACGTAGAGAGGGATCCTGGAGACTTCCTCACCCTCCCGCCTGAATGTGTCTATTGCCCCCCCTAATCTGGGATTCCTAACTCCCTCCCTACATCTGAGTCTGCTTTTTTTCCTGAAGGAATTACTCTGGTTCCTCCATCTCACCTTCATCTTTCAACTCAACAGCCTATTCTCCCCTCCTTGAACTCTAGTTGACTCCCCTCTCCCCCAGATACACCCGAGTCTTCACCCTGCTGGACCCTGAGCTCTAAGGCTCTTCTGGCTGTCTCATCTCAGCCCCTATGCCCCTCTT
>NW_006791400.1:2395853-2401979 GCF_000442215.2 Lipotes vexillifer | reverse complement strand
CCTATCCCCCTCTTTCCCTATGGACCCCTGAACCCACCTGCACCCTCTCTCAGCCCCTTCTCACCTGCAACGATCTCTTCCCACATCTTGAATTATTTTAAGTACGATTATTTGTAAGTTTGTTGAAATACTAACATATTAAGTGAAAAATTATGCAGAATATTGTTAAATGTAACTAGGTTGCCCTGGCATACTCTCCCATTAAAACCTCTTTAACATATTATTTTTCCAGATGGAATAATACTTCTTTCAGTTCACATATGCTCCAACAGTTTAACTCAGGGACTTCCGTGGCGTCCAGTGGTTAAGACTCTGTGCTTCCACTGCAGGGAGCAAGGGTTCCCTCCCTGGCTGGGGAACTATCCCACATGCCATGCAGCACTTCCAAGAAAAAATAAATAAATTAGAAACAATTTAGCTCAGAGGGCAGCCAGAAGCAGGTATGGGTAGGGGGAGAAATGATTGTTTATCAGTAAAACTACATATACATACAGATATATCTATTTAAGTAGCCATTAAAAGTTGTAGTTCCCAATCAATATAGGCCATGAAATCTTACTGTTAGAAATTGCTGGTTCTAATTAAAAAATGTGGTTTCCTTTGTCCATTATTGATCTTGAAACCTGTTATTTCAGTTCAGGATCAGTGACTATATTTGAAATGGGAACTAGGGCATAATGGCTTCTCGCTTGAATGATACAATTTGTCCATAGGAAATGTGCTTATTACCTCCCAAAGGTAATCAAAATGAAATCTAGAATGTATATAGTACATAATGAAAAGCTGGTCAATACGCCCACACCCGTTTCATTTAGAAACAGGTTAGGGTCCAAAAGATAGTTGATCTCTTTCAGTGATTCCTAAATCACATATAACTAAAAATAGCTTAGGCATGAGCCCCCATATGTTTGTCTTCACAATAGGCATGCCTGTCAGTCCTTCAGAACATTGAAATCAAGAATATTATTTTTCTATTTCCATTAGGCATCTTTAATCAGTATAGAATTTTGATCAGTTTGATCTACATTGAAAACCATTTGCTGGCACAAACTCTGTCATTTTTCCAAATAATATTTACAATTTAGTAGATGTGTCAGCATCAACCCTATCCTTTTTTTTAATAAATTTATTTTATTTTTATTTTATTTATTTATTTTTGGCTACACTGGGTCTTCACTGCTGCGCGTGGGCTTTCCCTAGTTGCGGCAAGCGGGGGCTACTCTTCATTGCGGTGCGTGGGCTTCTCATTGCGGTGGCTTCTCTTGTTGCAGAGCACGGGCTCTAGGCACGTGGGCTTCAGTAGCTGTGGCACGTGGGCTCAGTAGTTGTGGCTCGTGGGCTTAGTTGCTCCGCGGCATGTGGGATGTTCCCGGACCAGGGCTCAAACCTGTGTCCCCTGCATTGGCAGGTGTATTCTTAACCACTGCACAACCAGGGAAGCCCAACACTGTCTTTTTAAAATCTGAGTGGTCCTTGAATAAAGTAAAACTATTATTCTTGTAGGAAAAGAAAAAATCTAAACAAACAAACAAACAAACACCACCACTTAGTGGCACTTTTACCATCAGTGGTATATGAGATTTCAGTGAACTCTGAGCCTTTTCCTAAATTAATATGAAGGGGACAAGCATCCAGTACGAATGCTATTTTTCTAGCATAGACTAGAAAAAAAGATTTTCCACTATATCAACTGCATTTCCTTTCCTTTTTGTTGATCATTAATAATTACAACACTGTTCATAATTTACATTATTTCACGTTTTATTCTTTAGGATTTCTCACAATGTAGATTAATTTCTACTAATATCTAGCAGATTTTATTATTAATTTGTTTATTGATTTTCATTTTCTGTGTGCTCATTTCCAGCATAATCAAATTTCTATGGAGTAATATCACAAAGCTTGGGATACACATTTAGGTAAATAAAAGTTTAATTTAAACACATACACTGATTGGAGAAATTAGATTTACCAGAGAGAATATTCAAGACAATTTCCTGAAACCATAAAACTCTGAGAAGAAAGCCTAGGCAGTTTACTATGTGATATGAGGCTTAGCAATATTTTTTTGGATCTGTCTCTTCAGACAAGGGAAACAAAAGCAGAAATCAATGAATTGGACCTAATCAAACCAAAAAGGTTTTGGTTAGAGAAGGAAACCATCAACAAAATGAAAAGAGAACCTACTGAATGGATGAAGATATTTGCAAATGATCTGTCTGATAAGGGGCTAATACCAAATATATATAAAGAGCTCATACAATTCAATGTCAAAAAAAAGTAAACAGGGGCTTCCCTGGTGGCGCAGTGGTTGAGAGTCCACCTGCCGATGCAGGGGACGCGGTTTGTGCCCCGGTCCGGGAAAGATCCCACATGCTGCGGAGCGGCTGGGCCCGTGAGCCATGGCCGCGGAGCCTGCGCGTCCGGGGCCTATGCTCCGCAACGGGAGAGGCCACGACAGTGAGAGGCCCGCATACCGCAAAAAAAAAAAAAAAAGGGTATTGGACCTGAATATTTTTCCAAAGAAGACATACAGATGGCCAATAGGCCCATGAAAAGATGCTCAGCATCACTATTGATCACCGAAATGCAAACCAAAACCTTAGTAAGATAGTACCTCACACCTGTCAGAATGACTGTAGTCAAATAACAAGAAATAACAAGTGTCAGGGAAAGTGTACAGAAAAGGGAGCCTTCCTACACTGTGGGTGGGAATGTAAATTGGTGCAGCCACTGTGGAAAACAGTGTGGAAGTTCCTCAAAAACAAAGAAGAATAGAATGACCATACAATCCAGCAATGCCACTCCTGGGTATTTATCCAAAGAAAACAAAAACACTAATTTGAAAAGGTCTATGCACCCCAATGTTCATAGCAGCATTATTTACAATTGCCAAGCAATGGAAGCAACCAAAGTGCCCATCTACAGATGAATGGGTAAATAAGATGTGGTATACATGTACAATGGAATATTACTCATCCATAAAAAAGAATGAAATCTTATCATTTGTGACAACATGGATAAACCTGGAGGGTATTACACTTGGTGAAATAAGTCAGAAATACAAATGTTGTATGTTTTCACTTATATGTGGAATCTAAAAACAAAACAAATGAACAAATATAACAAAACAGAAACAGACTCACAGATACAGAGAACTAGTGGTTACCAGAGCGGGGGGGGGGGGGGGGGGGAAGGAGCAAAATAGGTGAAGGGGATTAAGAGGTATGAACTACCAGATATAAAATAAATAAGTCATAGGAATGTGACATACAGCACAGAGAATCTACTCAACATTTTATAACTTTGTATAGTACATAATCTATAAAAATATTGAATCACTATTTTGTACATCTGAAACTAATATAAAAAGTCAACAGTGCCTCAATTTTTTAAAAAATAAAACTTACTTAGAAAACAAGCTTGTACAATGTTTGACATTCTGGTGTAGATTTTGATTATGTCCGTATATCCCTTAAATAACAAATTGTGTATACAAAACAAACAAACAAAATGGTTTATCTGCTCTTTGGTTTCACACACAAATGGCTCAGCTAGCTTTCATTAGTTTGACTGAAGCATTTTCAATTGTATCATAAATTACAGTCCCAGAATATGTGGAAAAAAATGAAAAGTTCTAAAAAGTTATTTTTCTTTTCTTTGGTTGCTCAAAATAGCATTGTAAAATGAAAATTATTTAAATATCTGGGAGAAACGAAACTCCTAAAAATAGAGAGAATATTTTACCCAGAGATTTTTGTACAGTAAATCTTGTTTTATATTCCTAGACTTATTAAAAAGCAAATTTGACTAATGTTGTTGAAATTATATGAAAGCTACTAATTGAATAATGTGTTTTTCCTGAGTAATAATAATGTAAAGAAATTTTGATGCATTCCTCACGAGTCCCATTTTTTCAGTGCTACCTATTTAAGCCTATACCATTTACTGCTATAAATCACCTCCTACTGTAATAAAATTATCCTGAAAACTTTTGCTGATACATCATTTAAAATGGCATTTTAGTGGATAAGAATGTATTTATAATGAAATATGCATTATATTTGATGCTGAGGAAACAATTTCAAAAAGGTCTCAAATCATGAATATACTGTGTGTGAAACTTCATCCCTAACAGGCTATAAGAAATCATAAAGCAAACATACCATCTATTTCAGATAGAAAAGGTCACAGCTGAGCATTGATCAAATTACTCCCTAGAGATTTACCAGTGCTAACTCTTGTCTCTAATGCTTTAATATGGAAAATGAGCTTGTCCATCTCTCCCCTCTGTCTTTGCAATGTACGCTTTGCACTTTGCAATCTCCTTCTTAACAGTATCCGTTTTCACTTGGAAAGCTGTCCATTACAGTCCTCTTAAGGATGTTTGTTGAAGCTCCCAGTATCAAAAACTCCTGCTAAACGGAATATCTTTCCCTTCACAGTATGTTCAGTCCTCTGCCTTTCACAATATACTCAATTCCCCTCACAGAACAAATTTTTTAAACTATTTTGTGTTAAACTGAACACAGTTTATGTTTAACACTGATGATAACTAACAAAATAACACAAATTGCAGCTTCTGAAGACAGAGACCACAGTGCAGCCCAGTTATTCCTGAAAACCATCACCATTAGTGAGAGTTATAACATTGTTAGAACATTTGGCAACCACATTCAAGGTTCTCTTTGGGTGATGCATTTACATGCATGTCTTAGTTTATGGACCAGGGACAGATCGCTGGCTTCCTCTCTTCAGGCCCCTCTTTCTGCATTGTGAGAGATCTCTATATAATAACTTGAACCCACAGCAACCTGGAATTGCATTTGTATTTCTTAACTTCTTTATAACTAGATGTGCCTTGAGAATGTCCTGGCAATGGCATAAGTGGAAACCCTGTACTTTAAGGATGTACTTTAAAAAGAGGATGGGCAACGGGAGGTGGGAGGGGGTATGGTGCCCTGCTATATTGAAAATATTTCACTCTTCCCATTCACTTCTTCCAAAATTTGTTTTTATGTTACTGATCTGAATTTGTTTTGTGGATCACTCCTAATTAAATCTTAATGAGTATGAGGGTCTATGTAGGTTTATGCAGGTATATCTTCTGAGTTCACATAAAATATTAATTCATATAAGGCTGTTTACTATTTGTCTAAGTATTTACTATTTATTTATCCTATTAGTCCACTGAGATGATGTTTGCCTTATTAGCAAAGAAATCAAGGATGTTCATCCTGAAATGTTCCCTCTCCTTCACCTAATCTTCTGAGAACTCTGTGTGCTATGGATTCAAAAATGTGAGCATCGAGGAATGGTTACTCAAGCTTCTACTCCCAAGTGGACATGCAGCTGGATTGCAATCAGTCTTACCACCATTGTGGTTTTCTTACCTCTGCCCTTTCAGCCATGATTCCTGGATGGGTTCCATCCTAATTCCTCCAGATTTAAGCCTTCCTTAGAACAGACTTTCTGGGGATTTGAAAATTGAATCTCTGGTCCATTGGTTCCCTGGTCCAGTGGTCACCCCACATCTCCAAGGGGACCAAGCCAATGATGTTGATTGAGTGCCTGATAGTTCAAGGGGTGTGTTTCTTAGAGACTTAGAAGTACAACCCCTTTTCCCTCCTCAGTGGGTCACATCAGAAGTTTAGGAAATTCCATTTTTGAATTCTCAAAACCCTAAGTGCCTATTAAGCTCTTTCACTAAAAATCGCTCTGGCTTGCTCACCACCCTGGAGGAGGCTGCCCTTATAAATGGAGCCTACATTTCAGAGGGAGTAACTCAACAATGACTTTCCCTCTAAAGACAACTTACTAGGTGCCTCCAAGGTGCCCAGAAGTATGGATGGTGAGGTGGTTGGAGCTATTGAGCTATGTTCAGTGTTTCCATGGTGATTTTATGTCTGGTAACTTTTGAAGAAAAATTGATGAAGCACATTAATCTCTGAGAGGAGAATCATTCTACAAAAACTATATTTTAAATGTGATGTCTCTAGAACCCAAGAGAGAAATCATCTTAAAAGTTCCTTTAAGGGCTTCCCTGGTGGCGCAGTGGTTGAGAGTCCGCCTGCCGATGCAGGGGACATGGGTTCGTGCCCCAGTCCGTGAAGATCCCACATGCCT
>NW_006791400.1:2377459-2395742 GCF_000442215.2 Lipotes vexillifer | reverse complement strand
AAAAAAAAAAAAAAAAAAAAAAAGTTCCTTTAAAATAGGGTAGAGGGACTTCCCTGGTGGTGCAGTGGTTAAGAATCTACCTGACAATGCGGGGGACACGGGTTTGAGCCCTGGTCCGGGAGGACTCCACATGCTGCAGAGCAACTAAGCCCGCGAGCCACAACTACTGAGCCTGTGTGCCACAACTACTGAAGCCTGCGCACCCTAGAGCCCGTGCTCCACAACAAGAGAAGCCACCGCAATGAGAAGCCCGCCCACCGCAACGAAAAGTAGCCCCCGCTCGCCGCAACTAGAGAAAGTCCACGTGCAACAACAAAGACCCAATGCAGCCAAAAATAAATAAATTTAAAAAAAAAGAAAGATGATTCTTTAAAAAAAAAAAATAGGGTGGAGTATATTACACCAGTCTGCCAAGACCAACTCTCCTTACTTAGGTCACTACTCAGTGCAAACGCCATACTATCCTCTAACAATCTCGTAAGAAATCTCCACCCATCAAAATGGGAAGACACACCGTCTGTTCAAAGGACTTCATCTGCCCCCAGCTCCATCTTGGGCTTCTCCATTTCTCAAGTCCGTGTCCTCCTTGCACGGTGCCTGGTGAGTCGGTGGAGGAAGTTCAGCCTTCAGTAGGACAGTCACTGATCGACTGATGGACAAACAGCAAGTGTTTTGTTTTGATTTATTTTTTCATAGGGTGGGGGAGGAGCTTGCATCAGGTTGTGGAGTTGCTGCTCCAAATCTCACAGCTTTGTCCAGAGGAAGCTTCCTTTCTTATTCTCCAGGGTGAACCACTGACACCCTTTCTGGTTCAATATGGTTACTGAAACGCGCGAGTGCGCACACAAACACACAGCTCTCTGCCGGGACAATTCTAAAGTCTTCAAGGAAATATAATTTACACCTCTTTAAAGGAGCAAAACTTTTTCTTAAATTCCTGCTTCTCTCTATGGAATGAACATGTCAGATTGCCATGCAGAGTAATGTTTTGATATTTTCATTATGTCCCCCCTTTCCAAGTTATGCCAATTTGGACCTTTCATTCAGATCTCAGAAAGCAACGTTCTGCCAGGACTCAGCTCTGTAAATAACCTCTCTGTTAAGTGATATGAAGAGACACTTTCATATATCAACCCTCTTAAGAGCTCCAATTTTTAAACCAGGGCCCTTAATAAATGCCTGGAGGAAGCAACGAGAGGTTCCTGTGTTTATTTGTTTGCTTATTGTTTGGTTTCTTTTGGTCTTGTTTTGTTTTAGTTATAAAAAACAAGAATTCCTCACCTCTTTCAGCTTATGGACATTGCCTTCTATAGTGTTCTAAAGTATTCTTTTATTCTATAGTATTCTTGGGGTTTGGGTAGAATCTCATCTGATAGTAATGTTGTCTTACCTTGATTCACCTTCTCAAACCAATTGTATTTCCCTCAGGGATCTCTCAAGGAGCCAAGGTTGTTTGTAGACAACCTATTGAGTTTTCCTGGTTCTACTAGTATAGTATTTAACATCACCCCAATCCATTCATAACAATATCCCCAAACAACAATAAATACCTTCTCATGCTTGGTTTTGATATTTTGTAATGTATATATTCTTTTTTTTAATTGAAGTATACTTGATTTACAATGTTGTGTTAGTTTCCGTTGTACAGTAAAGTGATTCAGTTATGCATACATATATATCTGTTTTTTCAGATTCTTTTCCCATATAGGTTATTAGAAAATATTGACCATAGTTCCCTGTGCTATAGAGTAGATCCTTGTTTTTTATCTGTGTATATATACTAGTGTTTATATGTTAATACCAAACTCCTAATTTATCCCTCCCCCCATTTCCCCTTTGGTAGCCATATGTTGGTTTTCTATGTCTGTAAGTCTATTTCTGTTTTGTAAATAAGTTCATTTGTATCATTTTTTTTAAGATTCTACATATAAGTGATATCCTATGATACCTGTCTTTCTCTGTCTGACTTACTTCACTTAGTCTGATAATCTCCAGGTCTATCCATGTTGGGAATGCTGCTCAATATTCTGTAATAACCTAAGTGGGAAAAGAATTTGAAAAAGAATAGATACATGTATATGTATAACTGAATCACTTTGCTGTACACCTGAAACTAACACAACATTGTTCATCAACTATTCTCCAATATAAAATAAAAATTTAAAAAATAAAAAGTAAAATAACTCTGCAATACTATTATTAAAAAAAAGAAATTCCCCCAGAGATTATGTTCTTCTAGAAGCTAAATTAGTTACTTTAATATCCACAGTAGAATTAGAGTTTGGCGTGAGTGTATATACAGAGTTTCTAAAACAAGAAAAACGTGAGATTTATTTAAGGTCATGAAGAGAAATCCTTACTTTATACCACAAGAATACTAATGTTTTTATAGATATGAATTTGTCTTCATATAATTATCTAAAAATTTAGGATAGTTCTTGTGAGTTGTATTGTGTCCCCTTAAAAGATGCTGCAATCCTAAGCCCAGTACCTCAGAAAGTGAGCTTATTTGGAAATGGGGTCTTTGCTGATCATCAGTTAAAATGGGGTTATTAAGGTGGGCCTACTGTCTTTATAAAAAGGGGAAATGTTTTATTGCAATATAGTTGACCTACAATATTATGTTAGTGTCAGGTGTACTACAGAGTTATTTGACATTTGAACACAATGTGAAATAATCACCATGATAAGTCTAGTAACCATCTGTCCCCATGCAAAGTTAGCACAATATTATTGGCTATCTTCCTTATGCTGTATATTATATCCATGTGGCTTATTCATTTCATAACTGGAGGTTTGCATTTCTTAATCCAAATTAAAGGAAATTTGGACACAAAGACAGACAGCCACACAGAGAGAATGCTATGTGGAGACAGTGGCAAAGATTTGAGTGATGCATCTACAAGCCAAGAAACTCCAGAGATGGCCAGCACCCACCAGACACTCAGAGATAGGGCCTGGACCAGATTCTCTCTCACAGTCTCAGAAGGACCCAACTCTGCCAACACCTTGAACTTGAATTTGTAGCTTAGAGATCTGAGACAATAAATTTCTGTTGTTTAAGCCATGCAGTCTGTGGCACTTTGTTACAGCAGCCCCCAGAAACTAATACAAGAGTTCTGCATTTATTCTTTAAATTTCAACATTGAAAGTTAGTTCATTCTGCTGCTGCCTCCTACTAAGTAAATCTTTGATCAAACACTGACACTTCTCAATACAGTTGTTCTGTCCAATACATCTGCATTCCTTTCTTTAATTAATGGATATTGCAAATCTATACGCATGTTTTTCAAAGATTCCACTGTGTTTTAAGTGAATATCGGCTCAAGATAAATTAATGTGGTGCAAAGAAAATAACAAGCAAGCTATTTATACTCTTACAATCTATCAGATGCTGGAGTTTCAAAGTTAGTACTATTTCAGTATTTGAGGGGTTGAACTTTGGGAGGATAATAAAGAAAAGATATTTCGTTTCTATATTCTCTCAGTTATTTTTGAGATAATGAGTTTTGTATGTTTTACAAGTTTATTGTACATACAATAATTTAAAACAATTAAATACAAGATGCAAACATATTCTCCTGGTAACCAGGAACTGTGATTTCATTCTATCCGTGCATTACTGTGTATTATTCTTAAATGATCAATTCAATGAATATGCTAAATATAAATCGAGGTACAAGCCAGGAAAAATATGCTGAAGAATTATTGTATCAATTAATAATGCACTTATGCATTTTTAAATGCATAGGAATTAGCTAATTAGCTTTTCCCTAAATTCTTGCATTAACATAAGTTAGATGGTTAACAAACCATTTCCAGTGCTTCTGACCTGTACTGTTTTAGTCTTCCAAATACATTTAAGTCTAAAACTAAACTAGGTTTCTAAAGTAACATCAAGAAAGAAAGGGGTTTAAATAGCCTACCAAGTAATATTTTTGAAATCTTTGATCAGACTGGCTTAATATCTCTATGTACCTCCATTTCAAAACTGCATATAACTGTCAAAAAGGATAAGATTACATATCAGATACTGTCATTCTTCTGCCCTGCCTGGTGATGAGATCTTATCAGGGTGAAGCTCTTCAATTTCCCTCTCTCTCTCTCTCTCTTTTATTGTAAGTGGGAAATGCATTACAAGATCTTCAGGCCATAAGCAATGTTTCATAAAAAAACAAAAAGGAGAAAAACAGTTTCTAGAAATTTTCTTTTTTAGGCCGTTCGAATGCCACATCTTTTCTTTAAAACCAAACCAAAGTAACCTGACCAATATATGCACAAACACATTGAGAAGACGAGAATCCCTTGGTTTTTCAGGGTTGCTGCTATTCAGCTTAAAGGACAACTTTTCAGCATAAATATATTAAATCTGATCATGGACTGCATGGAAACATATTGTTATCCACTTATCTCACACCATCACATTGTGGAAGTAAATCTGGTGATTTGTTTTAGATTCATGCAGTCATGTTCATTTAGAAGGATGAGAGGACTTGAAAATCAGTCAGATAGAAGTGTTGCTGTAAGAAGCCCAGTGATATAATTGTTTAGCTGACAAAGAGTTTTTCATTTTATCTATAAATCCCAGAATCACAGAGAAAGCCAGAAATTTGGACATCAAGTCTGCAAGGCCATGCTTCTAATGCCACTCACTTCTTTATACAAGACTCAACTGGTTTCATTGGAGGGAATTCCATGATTCTGAAAGAACATGAAGAAGGGGCTTTTATGTCAGGTTAAAAAGCTTGGACTTAATCATATGAATTATGAAAAGCCATTAAAAGCATTTAAGCAGAGGAATAACTGGTCAGATATGGAGGTCAGATCCTTCTGGTGGAATCATCAAGGATGGCGTTGAGTGAAAGAATATAGCAGGGTATACCGAATGAAATGATTAAAAAGAAACTTTCAAAATTACACCCGTTTACTATAGTTATGGTATTATCCTATCCACCTGGATCTGGATTTTTTCAAATTCCATTCACATTCTGGTTTTTTCTGAAGTTTTCTTTACTCACACTTTCCAAATGTGTTCTACCTCCTCTATCTCTAAGTACGTCATACATTTTCTGCGGTTGTACAACTGAAAAATATCATCTTTGTCTTGGATTCCATCTTCTCCTCAATTTCTTGCTTCCAATAAAATGTATGGATTATATCGATTCCATCTCTGCAATACATATACATTTCCAATTCCTCAACTCCACTTCTGTTTTTTTCTTGGGCTATTGTAATAGACTCCAGATGTGTAAAACTCTGCCAAGTGCTTCCAACTCTAATTCATTTCTAACATTGTTGCCAAGACTCATATTTTTTTCTCTAACTCATACCTTATTATCTATTGCCCTACATGAAAATCTTTTATCATGTCCTAAATGTCCATCTGGCAACAATATTCTTTTCAGTGGATCCAGGTATTATGTGCTCTGGTCTGTCGTATCAGACCTCAATCATCCCCAGAGTGTGTTATGGTACCCTTTATGTCCCCATGATCTCGTCATACTGTTTCTACTAGCTGGCCTGTCCGTTCCTTCCTCCTCTACCTTGTAAAAATGATCCTACATAGGGAAACTCAAAAGTTATTTTTCCTGTGAAGTCTTCTGGTCCTTCCCAGTAAGTAGCAGTCAGAATAATGGCCCCCAAAGATGTCCAAGTACATGCTAATCACCAAATATGTGAATTCATTGGGGTCCACGGTGAAGGAGAATTAAGGTTACGGATGGAATTAATGTTGCCAATCACTTGTCCTTGAGATGGAGAGATTATTATCCCAGTGGGGCCAATGTAATCATGGAGGCCCTTTTAAATGGAAAACAGAGGCAGAAGGAAAGTCAAAGAGAGATGGCAGTGAGAGAAGTTCTGGGCCCAATACTGTTGTCTTTTAAGATGGAGAAAGGGGTCATAAGAAAAGAAATATGAGAAACCCTTGAAGATGGAAAATGCGAAGAAACGGACTCTCCACCCAGAGCCTCCAGAAAGAATACAGTCTTGCTAACACTATGATTTTAGCCCAGTAATATCTATGTCAGAATTGTGACTTCCAAAACCATAAGACAATACATTCGATTTGTTGTTGTTGTTGTTGTTAGTCACTACATGTGTGGTGATTTCTTACGGCAGTAACAGTAGACTGTTACACAGGAAGTTTAACATCTCTCCCTTTAAGGTGAGAAAAATATTCATACAGAAAGTATGCTATATGCCTATCACATTTCTAGGTGCTTTTCCGTGTCCCTTTATTTCATTTTTGCAACACAGTGCATTGGAGATTATTATTCTCACCTTAAAGACAAGAAAAGTATTGCTCAGAATGCTTCGGTACTTTATCATTCTCATAAAATTAGGTGAGACAGTCAGTGATGGAGATAGATGAGAGGTAGAGAATGGGGACTGATCTGAGTTGATCTGACTCAGAATGTGATACTATTTCCTCCACACTATCCTGTCTCTTGATCACATCACAGATTTTCCATTTATATTTGCTTATTCAACGATCACAACTATGGAAGCTGAGATAAGTTTTGTGACCTGCTCAAGATCACACAGCTGGTTGTTCTGATTCCAAACAAATGGTCTTCCCGCTGTGCTCTGTCACATGTACCATGTAGTACTATCTATTAAAAAACTGGTTTGGCAGTTTAGCTTTGGCACAGCTGCCCCATTTTGGCAGAACTACGCAGGGAAGTACAAAGCACAGATCTGTTTCACATCATCTTTTATGGAAAATGGTTGAAAAAAACACCATTGGCATTAATTCCTCACTTCTCCATCATGAAGCAATAGCTGGACTTTGAAATTTTTTAAAAGCAAGCAAACTAAATTAATGGTTGCCCTATTTTATTCTACTGGCTGTGAAACATTTTAACACAGCTGCTGAAACATTTTGGCAATATGCAACTGTGTGCCCTTCCTTTGGGTATAATGCATTACAGATATGTCAGAAGGTCTTACCTGCTTTCTCCAGCAATCACTTTTCAGTCCTCACTCTCTCCAACATTTTGAAAAGAGGAACACACCTATAAAATTTGATAATATTTGTATTAAAAAAACAACATAAAGGAGGGATAGTTCTTTCTCCTCTTCCCTCTCTTTTACCCATAATTTTCTTCTACTCAGCGTTCTTGACATTCTTCTGTTCTATGGATTATTCATTAAAATCACACTTATTGAAAAATGACACCTACTGAATTTAAAAGATTATTTTATTAGCTCTAACTAGTAAAGAGAGATAATAGGTATTCTTAAAATTAATAGAAAAAAAGAAAGGAGTAAAGTGTTGAAAACTTTGTTGCTTTTGAAGATATCTAGACTAAAAGAAACCCTTGAGTTTCTAAGAATGAGAGAAAGGAAATTCTATATTTCTGAATGAACTGAAAGTGTTGAGAATGCCCACAGCTGAAAAATGGAAACTTGGAACTGTAAATTCCAACAGGTACATGCTCTCCCTAGCTCACTGCCATTGTCATTAAATTATCCAAGATCTTAAGCTGTGCCTACCCTTAGGAGTCTGGAAATCTTTCTGCAGATTCTGTGTGTGTGTGTGTGTGTGTGTGTGTGTGTGTGTGTGTGTGTATACACATAATGGCTTCATGAGGCAGCCATGTACATGAAGCACAAACATGCATTAACAGTTTGAGTATCCACCAGAAGTTTTGTGATGAGCTCTCAAGATGAGAGAAAATGAAACTATGCAAAAACAGAACTGGATGGCGTATCAACTAAACCCAACTCAGATTTATTATACAGCCCTCACGGAGACATGATGAGTCCCACTGTCTAAAGATACTGTTCACTTGAGATTATTGGTGGGACTTTGAGACAAACGGAGCTATTTAAAGGATCAGGTTCATGTGTGTATTAAACTGGGGTAACAAAGAATATTTTCTCCCCCCTCTTCTTCCTCAAAATAAATAAATAAAAATAAACCAAAAATTCAGGTGACATTGGGATTCATAAAATTTTGGGAAGAATCATTCTTCTCATTTCTACACAAAGCACAACACCAGTAAGCCACTCTGAGACTGAAAAATGTTTCCAGGGAACCGGTACCTCCATTTGGACCTTGTCACGTTTCTAGGAGACCCTGAGCCCAGCGGCCATGCGCCCCATCAGGTTTTTCTCTGAAATAAAGAGAGCGGGAGGGTGGAGGAGGTGTCTGTGGCTTATAGACATGTTTGGGACGGCAGGTGAGAAAAGCTCTCATTCCTGGCTGGAGAGTGAAACCTGAAAAGCTAGAGTAAAAGCTCAAATGGAGTCAAAACAGCTCTTAGTGGACTCAGTCTTGGGAATGCCTCCAAAATATTCTAAAATGCTAGTCAATTAGGTTCTGAAGTAATTCAAACACTTTTACTTTTTCTACAAATAAAGAGATTATCAGTTGTCTCATTCCTAAATAACAAAGAATAAATGGGAAACAAACAAAAAAAACCCCCGGGTATTGTCTTTCAGTAAGACACCGTAAGATCCATACTGGGGAGTTACCTTCTGTAGTGATGGAGAGCCTGAATAGAGAATTTGCTGTGTAACAGGACGTGTCTACATTTGTTTCACATGTTAAGTCTTCTAATCCTCTTTAAGGTAAATGCCATTATTCACTTCAATTTTTCCATAGGAAAAAAATGAGATAATGAGAAACAAAATAACTTGTACAAAGCCCAACATTTGGTAAGCTGTAAAGCTGGGACTTTTAACTCAACCAGCCTGGCTCATAAAATTCTTTATTTTGCCTTATTTTGCTGCTTCTAAAGGCCTTTAGCCGATGCAGTAATTAGACTTTAATGTTCTTTATGAATGTTTACATATACATTGTAACTAAACTTAATATCAAGCCTGACAATATTTTTAAACTATTTTTAAACATGTAGATTCAAAAGGAACAAAAAACAGTATAACAAATCCCATGATGCTTCCAGCCAATTTCAATAATTATGGAATTATGGCCAATATTGTTTCAGCTCTACCCACTTTCCACCCCTAATTATTTGGAAGCAATTCTCAGTTATCCGATCATATTTGAAGATATAGTTAGTGGGAAGCTTCTACAGAGATCCAGGTGTGAATTATCTGGAAGTAAGAATAGGGGTTGACATATGCTGTGAAGAACAAATGAGGGAGGAGTGGGGCTTCAGGTAGGATTTGGAAGGTTGTAGATCAGAGGGCAGAGCTGAACATGACTGTGGCCAAGGAGGACTGCCTGAGATTCCAAGGCTGAAGCAGCTGGAAGGGACAATGTACAGGCAAGTTGCTCAGTCATGACAAAAGAAAGCTTAAAGATCCACCAACAAATAAAAAAAGAGTGCGCATTCAGCAAAAGATTTGGGTTAACAAGGCCAGTAAGCCTCATTTCTCATAAGTGTGATCTTCTTACCCACTGATGGTTTTCCCACCGTGGATCTTCAGGTTAGCAAAGAGCATCACGAGATGACTGGGCTGAACTGTGACTAAGCTTCAGAAACTAAAGCTGCCTGATGTCGAGAAGCATAATGAGATATGTGGACACCATGCTGAGCTTGTCATTTTTGCTTAATGCCCCTTGCACTGGCAGAAAGAAAGGTGGTAATCGTTCTCTCTAAAATTCTTTCTGACTTAAAACAAAATGAACTTTAGTGCAAGGAAAGGTTTCACCTTTTACTGTTTCTGACACAAATTTGAGTGTTATACAGCAGGAAGTGTTTGACACTGTAATTTAAAATGACAAAGGCAAGTGAGCTGTGAGATCTGCCTGAATGTGATATTCCCCTTGGACCTCACCATCCCAACATCATCCTCTGAAGCTGTCACATTGTGTGAGGTGCTAAATGGAGATTAAGGTGGGGCGAACATATTTTCCCAGCAGGTTAAGTACATAGAGCTCTGGGAATGGAGACCATGCTTAAAGTAAACCTTGGAAATCTATCTATTGATCTCGCTATCCAGGCATCTATTGTTCCTGGTTTATTGTGTGCACCTAGACACCTGGATGGAGAAACCTGGTTTAGATTTAGCTACTTTTAAGCAGAAAGGATAAATAATATGTATTATTTTGAGAATTTGGGTTTGAAATATGGGCATTGTTCTTAAGGGTGGAACATACTTTCTAAATGAATGGCGACATAACCATTTTCCATATGAAAGAAATAAACAACGAAAACTATCAAAAATTAGTATTTAAAAAATTAAACACTTCAACTAAAAAGGGGATTAAAAAGTGAAATGATAAGGATATTAAAACATGCTAATACAATGTGGATAATTATATAGCAACGTATTAACAATTGTCACTATTGTACATTGACAGGAAACTACCATATTTAGTTTGGTAGAAATAGAAGTCTATTCTATTCTATTCTAGAATTCTATTTTATTCTAGGATTCTATTCTATTCTATTCTAGAATGGAATTACTGTTTTAAATTTAATACTTATTTTGAAAAGGGAAAGGAGGAAAACCAACATAAGGATTCAATCTAAGGAAAATATTTCTGTGAAATGCTTTAGAGAACTGATGCTTCTTATTCAAATCCTAAATATAAAACTTTTATTTCTTTCAGGAAAAGGAAGCATAATAAAATAAAACACAGACTTTAAAACCATTGGCAGATGAATTTGAGCAAAATCCAGTTTATGATTAATTGATGATGATGATGATGTTGATAGTGGAGCAGTGATGCTGGAAGCTACCTGAATTTGGAAGGTGTACACGATTCACCACCTGTGGAAAAAAACCTATTTTCTTATAGCTGTTTTTAAACTCCAGATCTTGTGGTTCGTTTAATGATTAACCAATTAATTGAATTATGTAGCTAATAAATATTAGTGGATCAAATGTATTTTACTGGTTTAAAATTTAAGCTGATACTTAGGACTACCTAATCGTATTAAACTTCTTGGAGAAAATATTATATTGCTGAATTGAACACTATAAAAAACATGGAACTGTGGGAATAAATCATCTCATACTGTTCACAAAAGACTGGATTCATTATCCATGCTAAGAATACAAGGGAAAGTGTCTTTGAAATGTAAGCTACACATTGGTTTGTTTTTAGTTGTTATCTCACATGGGTTACTATGTGATCTTTGAGAATTTCAGTGATGCACAATGTTCTACTTGCTTTTGAAAGGCACTGCTGGGGCCAAGATAAATGAATTTTCTTATAAATACCTAGGGGGCTCTGAACTACCAAACAACCCAACAATCCCACTCCTGAGCATATACCCTGAGAAAACCATAATTCAGAAAGACACATGCACCCCAATGTTCACTGCAGCACTATTTACAATGGCCAGGACATGGAAGTAACCTAAATGTCCATGATATTCTGTGAATTTTTGAATCATCCTGAATTATGGCAGGAATGATAATGTGGAATGAGATAGTCATCGGGTAACAAATTTTGAAGGTATGAGGGAAAGTGGACTGGAGGACCATAGATAATTATAACAAGATAAGAAATAGTGAACAGTCTGATGGCATGAGCTCATGTTGGAAGCTCCTAGAGAAGAATGTGGAACTATTTGCTCTCTTTTTTCTCTCATATTTTCAGTTCTGTGACAGGAGGTTCTCAGACCCCTATAGGTCCTACGTCTCTATTACTATTGTACAAGGACTTTTCTGTCCAGATGAACAGTTCTTATACCACGATTTTCCTTGTGCCTGAACTTTATTTTCCACTCACTTTTCTTTCTTCTTGGCCAAACTTCTACCCCTTAGCCTTTCTTTTTCCTACAATTTCACTCTCTTTGGTTTATACTAAAGAGGTATATATCTCTCCCAGTAATGTCTTTCTTGTGGTATTTACTTCCTTCTGGGCTCCTTTCTCCCCAATATATTATACTTGTTTTCATTGTAGCCAGCATGCCCCTTCCTCTGCACAAACTCTGTTTTCTGCAAAAAAGACTGGCCCTCACTTTCTTAATTATTTGTTTGGGTAATAATAAATCAGAGAATGCCAATTTGGCAGCAATTTCTGCTAATGGGTTGAGAAGTAAATATGAATTTAGGTTTCTTTAGCCATTTTCTTCCAAAACCTTGTCCTCCTTAAAAGTCTGCAATAGCTCTATTTGTGTTACAAATCCAGGTCAATTGCAGTTTCTTGAAATTCATTGCAGGTGGCCTGAATCATCTTCTTTTCCTTATATTTTCCTTTATCTTGCCTCATCCCAATACTCTTCAAAAGGATATATCATAAACTTTTACATTTTCATTCAAAATGGAACTCAAGAATTTAAATCATCTGGGGTCTATTTACTTTATGGAAAAATACCATAAATCTTGTTTTATGAAAAAGTGAAGAGTAACCAGGGGACTCTTATTTTCTAACTTGCTTTGTGTTTGGGGGCAAATTTCTCTACATCTCTAGGACTTGGTTTCTGCATGTATAAAATGTGGTGATGCTGGCAGAACACGTCTCCCGTTGCCAAGGTTACATGGGAGCTAGAGGGCTGCTGATCACCTGTCTGACAGCAAAATGCAAGAACATACTAAGTCCATCTCACCGTGTATGAACTAGATCTTGTCTCAAAAGACAGAAAGCAGCTTAACTGAACGGACAAACTTTGTCCAGTGGATCTCCTTGGCCACCGTGGTGATATTAGCACCAAGCTTCCCACTTCCATCTTCCCATATTCCGGCAGACACAGTGTCCTCCATCTATAACTTTCATCTAATTTTTGCTCCATTCTACAAATCCTACACTCTCTCCAAGGCAGGATCTCCTCCTGTGTGTGGACTCCCCCTAAACTTTTATTTTATTTTATTTTATTTTATTTGTTTTGCGATACACGGGCCTCTCACTGTTGTGGCCTCTCCTGCTGCAGAGCACAGGCTCCGGACGCACAGGCTCAGCGGCCATGGCTCACGGGCCCAGCCGCTCCGCGGCATGTGGGATCTTCTCGGACCAGGGTACGAACCCGTGTCCCCTGCATCGGCAGGCGGACTCTCAACCACTGCGCCACCAGGGAAGCCCTCCCTCTAAACTTTTAGCCATTGATGATGCTCTCTTGAAGCTCTGATCTCTCCACGGATAGGTTTCTAAATTCTAAACTCAGGGTGCTGAGTGGATTAAGGTTTAATTAACCTTACATCCCCCAAAGACCACTAATTTAGAAATTTTCTTTAATTGGAATCTGTGAATTGTGATAGCTCTGTTTTTTTTACACAAGAAATCGAATTCACGGATGATGAGCATATGTGAATACCCCAAGTCTCCTACCACCTTGATGCACATTTGTATTTATAAAAGAGCAAATTTTTATGTTCAGAGATTAATTTAATTATGATAAATTACACTTTAAAATATGTGAGAGGGAATATTATTGGATCACAATAGAAAATTTGATCCTCAAAATCAGACTTTGGCAGTTGTAAATTCACTCTGTGACCACTGACTGTGTCACCTCCAACCTTCCTGTGTTCCTTCATTAGTGGAATGGAATACAAAGACACATTGCTCGCCACGGCAGTCGTCAGAATACATTAACATTTGGAATGTGTTTCTAGATGTCCATCTTAAGATGATTTCAGTGTGCAAAAATGCATTATGATTGTGAAATATCTTATTCAGTCCTGTAAACATTGCATCTTGATTTTGTCTTATACTTTTTTCCCATGAAGACTTGATTTACTACATTTCACTAATTTCTTAGTAAAAAGATCCATTTGTCTATTCTTTACTCCATTCGAAGTCTAGCTTATTTATCTGATAATGCACAGTTCTCTCTTATTTATCTGATAATGCACAACTCTCTTTAGTTTGGGGCGGGGGCAGCAGGTGAGTATCAGCCTCTGGACACTTGACATGCTTTAAGTGCACTGGCTGCTATGGGAACTCAAGTTTATAGAACAGACAACTGAAACCCTTCTTAATCAGGTTTGGTTTAAAGATCAGGAGGTAGAGTGTTGACCCCCAACCCCCCCAAAATACCTCACTTTAACTATTTTATAGTAGTGTCTTTCCTTACTGTGTACGTTGGTGTGGCTAAACTTTAGCTACTATGCACTGGTACCTCCATGTAGACGGCTTATGGTTTCCTTTTGTTGTGTTAGGGTGCTGCCTATATCATACCAGTTGTTAAATATTTTATTAAATACTTTAAATATTGTCCTTGCATGTAGGAGTTGCTCCATCAGCATATAACTTAGCCTCCTTTATAGCTATATCACAACTCATAAATAATCAATTATTTTTAACCAAAATATACTTTCTTACTAAGTGTATTTTCAGTGATACATAGAAAAATTGTTAAAATATTCTCCCTCAGATATGTCAGCCACATAAACTAAGTGCTGATTTATAATCTACACATTATGATGCAAATCGATTTTGTTCACCTTTGGGATAAAATACTGTTTCCACTCATCTGGAGAGGAACTGCCCTTGGTTGTATGGCACTGAGGTTTTGTCACTTCCAACAGTGTAATTTAATAGAGCAATTTTTGTCAACAGCTTTTCCTGATTTCTCCCTGAGCATAATATTTGTTAACTTAGTGGCTGGCTTTACGATCTTCTAGATATTACAGCGCCTTGTACTTGTTCTTGAGAGGAAAAGTGTTCATTTGAATGATGCCTGGGTGATTCTGTTCTCTTCCTCCTATACTTAGGAAAGAAAATAATCAACTTGGTTCTATAAATTAGGTGCTGAACTTGTGATGAAAAAATATGAAAACAATTGGTTTAGCACAAAGGACAGTACATGTTAAAAATGAGGTCAATATATGAATGACATCTGTATGCAATCTTATAACGTTTAATAACTGACTCACTAGGAACTAGGTGCAAATGTATCGGGAATTCAAAAAAATCGATTTTTCTCATGTTCATGGTACTCTGTGCACAATTCTCTTGTTTTGCTGTTTATGAGAAACTATTATATTTATATATCACTTAATGCAAATACAGATTCATATTTCATTTTGCCTTAAATTTTATCATTTTTATGTTCATGATGTTTTACAAAGTTGTACTTATGTTACAATTTTCATCATTACTTTTATGTGTCACTGATTCATGTTTGAGCCACTCTTCTAATTCTTATGAGTCAAATATATAATGCAAAGTAAGAGTAAAAAAGATAAAATTTAGCAAACAATAGCACACACATCACATGAAAATGTGTGTCTTAAGACAAATGGCATATTGTTCAAACGGAATATGATCTAAAACAAACTGAATACTACAGTATTTGTAGTATATGTTCTACCTTAAAGCAAGAATTACTAAGAATATCACTAAAAGAGTGCACACAAAACTGTATTTTGCATCTTTTCCATGCTAAGTAACAAAGTTCCATCATATTTTACATACTTTAAGATATATTGCCATGGAATGGGCTTCCCTGGTGGCACGGTGGTTGAGAGTCCGCCTGCCGATTCAGGGGACACGGGTTTGTGCCCCGGTCTGGGAAGATCCCACATGCAGCAAAGCGGCTGGGCCCATGAGCCATGGCCGCTGAGCCTGTGCGTCCGGAGCCTGTGCTCCGCAACGGGAGAGGCAGGCCCGCGTAGAAAAAAAAAAAAAAAAAAAAAAAAGATATATTGCCATGGAAGAAAGGATGAGGAGGAATGGAAACTGATTAATACTGCATCTATTACAGAGGAGGTAACAGCAAGGAGAGAAGTAGGTTGCTTTAATTTGCATAATGTGCGCTTGTTTGTTTTTTATAGAAAGAGTTAAAATAATAAGAGTTGGGAAAAGAGACAGATTGATTGAAAGATGTCCACAAAAATTATTCTCATCACTATGTTCTTTCATATTCACTGTATGATGCTGCTTCTTTCCTTCAACAGGTGGAGTCCATTTCCCCAACTCTTTATCTGGGCTGGACTTGCTTTGACCATTCAGATGGATGAAGGTGATGATGTGTGAATTCTGAGCCTAGGCATCAAAATACTCTGTGGCTTCAGCTTTTGTGCTCTTTGAGCACAGTGCAGCCACATGAGGAAGAACTATCTAGCCTGTGGAGGAACAGACCACATGCAACAGAGGCAAGCCATCCCAGCTGAGGCGCCCTAGGACAGCCAGCCCCTCAGGAAGCCACAGGACGACTGCAGCCATGTGAGTGACCTCAGGAAAGACCAGAACAAGAACTGCCCATCCATGCTCAGCTCAAATTGCTGAACCTTGTAACAGCATGCACCAAAAGAAATGGAGATAAAAGAGAAAAGAGACCCCTTTGACCCTAAATTATTTCCCTCATGTAGAAAGTAGGCTGAGTAAGCTATGCAGATGCAAACACAAACCACTGTTTATTAAAGATGTTATTCCATCTCAGAAAGTAAACAAAGACCCAGAGGGTGGAGCTAAGAGTTGAAGTTAACTGTGAACTTGATTCCACTCATAGTGACCAGAACTGAGATCATTCAATAAATATAAATATACTGGGATCAATCAATAAATACGCTGAGTAAGAGGAACCCAGCAGCATTTGCCTTGCTGGATTTAGGAATTGCTATGGACCACTGACTGCTCTGTGCCTCCTATGTTTACTCTTTTTGAACAAGAGTGCCTATTGTGGTTATTCTTTTCCTGTGTTACCATTTTATTCTGGATGTGTAGTTTTAACTCATATGTCTCTAGATAAAGAGGAGTCACACCAAGAAAGTGCATTTGAGGATGGGCATCTTCATCCACATCTAGACCTGATTTGGAAAATAGAATGATATTTTGGAGGTAGGTGTGGAGTATATTTTATACTTAGGAAGCGTAGGAATTATAGTGTGGAAGATGGTGGACTTTGGTAGATTTTCACAGATGCCACAGCCATTCCTCCCAGTGGTGTTGGCATGGTGCTTTTGCCAGGTGACCTTGTTGCTTCTCCTATCAAGGCACACAAGTTGGTTCTGGTCCAGCCTCACAATTTGGTTTGTCCAATATAATGCGGAGGAAATGGCACCCCAAGCTTAAGCCTCAAGTGGCCTTTCAGCTCCCATTTAGCTGGAACACAGTGCTGCCATGGCAGGACTGAGAGGCTGTAAGCATGTGGAGTGATCCCAGCTGAAGCCCTAAAAACAGTCATGTTCAGTAACACCTCAGATGACTGCAGTCACATGAATGACACCGCAAGACCAGCAGAATCCCTCATATGAGCCCAGCCCAAATTGTTGCTCTCTCAAAGTGATGAGCAAATATAACCCTCTTAGATTTAAGTCACATATGCCATGGGTGAATACAATGGTTCTAGTTTTAAGGCCTCCTTAGATGATGAAAGAAACCTTTCAGAGGAGTTGAGTTGCTGCGGTTGCCATGGAAGTGGTCAGGAGCCCAGCTGAGTTTGGGGAACTCTAGCCCCATCATTCTCACCTGCCTAAACTCGCTTTCCCAAGTCATTCGTGAGGCCCTTCATTCCAAGTTCTAAAGGAGACACAGGGCACCTGTATTACCCAGAGTGTGAGCACATGTGACTGGCTGACTCTCTGAGGAAAAGCAGTTTCATCCTCTTCTAGCAAGAGAATTAGGGAGAAGGTAGACAAAATTATGCAGATTGCAGGATTTATCAAATCATATTCTGATGAATGTAAATGACAGAGTCCCCAAGAAGCCAAGTGGGAGTTCTCAGGTGAGTTGGGGGCTTTTATCACAGAGTGAAGAGAACCAGAGAGAAGATGTTAACTTTGTCTCCTTAAAAATACAATAGGAAACTAACACGCCATTGTAAAGCAATTATACCCCAATAAAGATGTTAAAAAAAAAATACAATAGGAGTTTTTCTGAACTCCGTGTAATTAAAAAAAAAATTACTCTCCTTCTGGGATTTTAGACCATTACACTCAATTATATTTTTTATTCACTAACTTTTCTCAATATTAATACATGTGTTAAGTCTAATCTCCTGGACAGCAGCAGATATAGCACCTTTAATGCCTTGCTTTTCTGTGAGGGCAAAGAGAATATATTCCACTGGTAACTTTGAAGCAGATTCTACGTGAGATGGACTACACTTGACTCCAGCCAACTGATGCCTCCCAGTCCTTGGCTGGATCACTCTTTCTTGCCATAGTTCTTCCTCAACAGTACATGAAGACATTTCATTTCCCTTTCCTCTGAAGCAGCATTGAGAGTAAACTAATATTTCCTTCAGCAATCTCTGGAGTTGCTTTTTATTTATAGCAGGCAAAGAAATAGGTAGAAACACTATTTATGACAAATGACAACAATTATGGCTACTTTTCTCCATTGATATGTACAATATATATTCAATTCTGACTGCCTGCACCTTTGGATATATGTAAAATTGCTGACATCTACATTTTGCTCCAGAACTGTAAACCTCATCCTCCCAGTCACTCTTAAGCTGCCTACAGGAAT
>NW_006791400.1:2374735-2377397 GCF_000442215.2 Lipotes vexillifer | reverse complement strand
AGGAATGCCAGGACTCCTTTTCCTAGGAGGGTCCTTACTCCCTGGAAGCACCCTGATTGTCAAAGTTACCTGGAACAACTCCAAGATGAAGGACTTTATCTTTTGGAACTTTGTAAAGTGTATTTCCAAATTTGACGTTCCCATCACCTTCAGAAACAAACAAAATAACTCCGCCTGATCATGTGACATATGATTCAGTAAGCAGGAGAAAAATAAAAATTATGATGGATACATAAAAGTATTTAGCATAGATACTGATATTCATTTTAGTCTTATGATGACAGAGCTTTCATGTACAGGAAAATTTGAATAATAATATATATTATATCTACTGAATTTCTCTGCCAGGAATATGGCACACATTATTCATGTAATTCCCTATATAAAACTGCAAGGTAGATTTTGCAGTTTATCAATAAGAACGTCAAATTTACAGCCTTTAAAATAAGTTGTTCAATCTAACCAAATTGGGCTTGGAACTGTTTTTTTGTTTAGCTCCCAAAGTTACTCTCTATTCTCTCTTCTTCTGGCTTAGTTCTTGATCACTATGCTTCTATACTTGACTACTTAGACATCTATTACTCTATTGTTATCTTCCTTTTGAATGTGTCCCTCTAAATGAAAGTGCTCAGAATAAGGGCAAGTGCGCTAGGCAGAATTCTAAGATGGTCCCTAGGATCCAGCCTTCGCACTGCCTCTCCTATATAATCTCCCCTTCACCGTGGGTGGGACCTGTGAAAATAATGGCTAATCATCCTCTGGATTAAATTATCTTTAACAAAAGTGAAGGAAAGTCACTCCCATACTGATGCTATATTACAGAAGTCCCTATTGTAGCCTATGTGGTGAGATCGCCCCACTGGCTTTGAAGAAGTAAGTGTGCTGCCCTCTTATGAGTGGATCACACTGCTAGGACCTGAGGGTGGTCTCCAAGAGCTGAGAGTGACGCCCTGCTGAGAACTCACAAGCCAAATGGGACTTCTGATCTGCAGTCAACAGGAGCTAAATTCTGTCAGCAAAGCTTGAGAGAGGACCTTGAGCCTGAGATGAGATCCCAGTGCCAGCTGACATCTTGATTTCAGGTTTTCAGCCTGGAGAAACACAGAACAGAAACCCCAGGTAACCCGTGTCCCTCACGTTCTTAAGTCACAGAAAGTGTGATGGTAAATTTGTTTAATTTTGAGCTGCTAAGTTTGTGATAGTTTGTTAACCAACGATAGAAAACTAATAGAACAGTTTTCTCTTTTTTTCCTCCCTCGTTTCTTCCACCTCTCCCTCCCTCCCATCCTTCTTTCCTTCCTTTAAAAACTGTATATAGAGTCTAGAAAAATGGCAGGCATGCTGGAACCCTTTAGATGCTCAAACACTTTTTACAAAGTAAGTGTCTCTCAGGGTGGAAATCCGTTTGGACAAATCAAAGGAAGGTTGGATTTTCATAGCTTGATACCAATATTTGGATTAGAATATACATTGAAGACCTACTTAAAGCCTCAATTTGTCCTTGCCTTTGTATTCATACTCATAAATTGAAGGGACTCTGGCTATGAGCATGAGTACAGGAAGAACACTGCACATGTGTGTGTCTTTTTTTTTAATAAATTTATTTTGTTTATTTATTTTTGGTTTCATTGGATCTTCATTGCTGCGCGTGGGCTTTCTCTAGTTGCGGCGAGCGGGGGGCTACTCTTCGCTGCGGTGCGCCGGCTTCTCATTGCGGTGGTCCCTCCTGTTGCGGAGCAAGGGCTCTAGGCGTGCGGACTTTAGTAGTTGTGGTTCACGGGATCAGTAGTTGTGGCTTGCGGGCTCTAGAGTGCAGGCTCAGTAGTTGTGGCTCATGGGCTTAGTTGCTCCGCGGCATGTGGGATCTTCCCGGACCAGGGCTCGAACCCGTGTCCCCTGCATTGGCAGGCAGATTCTTAACCATTGTGCCACCAGGGAAGCCCACTTGTGTGTCTTGATGCCACCAAATCCATGAGACAAAAATTGTCCTTGGTAAGTTACAGCAGCAGGAGGTAGAAAAGGCAGGAGGACAGTGAGTGAGAAGCAAAGACAGGAAGAACCACAGTGGAAAATATTAAACATGAACATGAAAGTTTCAGGTTCCAGGACCAAATTATTTTTATTTCCATTACCTTGAGGAGGGAAGGTTTTCTACGGATATTGTTCCTGTATCAGAAACCTCAGAGCAACACCTGCATCACAGAGATAAAATTATACAGAAGAAATCTGTGTCTAGGGAGCATTGAACTATTTTGTTGGGGCTGGTTGAGCTTGAAATGGATTTCAGAAAGTGTGGGCCTGTTCCCTACTTTGTAATTAGAAATAATTTATACACAGCTATTAAAATACACAAAAATCACATCTTTTAGTTGCCATCTACTTTTTCCAATATACATAAAATACGATGCTGAATTCTGCATTCCTGACTTACCCTTCTCTATCCCTCCAATATATATCATGAGTAAAATGAGATAATTACTAAAATACACCCTGGAGAATACTTTCTGTAACAGTTTTATGTTTGGGGTTTTCTGTGTTTTGCTATTTGAGACTCACAATTGCAGCTGAAAACAGAAAGAAATTGACATCTTGGTGTTACTTCTGAATGTTGTGAGCAGTTGAGATCAAAGTTTGACATCCTGAGCTGTTTAATCTCTTGAGG
>NW_006791400.1:2367656-2374725 GCF_000442215.2 Lipotes vexillifer | reverse complement strand
GGAAAGAGTTTTTCCAGCTGAGATGCTTCAGAAATAAATCTCCTCATCCCAAGGCTTTTTGAAACAAATCTAGAGCCTTTACAATATTATTTTTAGATACCTTAGCACTTGTATAGAGATAATGAATAAATTGTTTAAATGAGGGCTTCAGGCAAGGATTACAGCCCAATGCCTGTATGTGTTCCCTGTCTAGAAAACATCAAAAAAGCAGGTATCATTCTGCAAGAGTACATTCTTTAACCAACAGATATATACTCCTAAGAAATGTGTAATTTTGTTTACACATTAGCACCTTTTTCCCATTGACATATGATTATTGTATAATTTCTTCTCTTTGTTGCTTGTTGAGCTTAAATTTCCAGAGGCCATTTGTAATCTTATATCATATTTGCATAGTGCTTTAGTTATTTACAGATATATTACTATAGTTATTTTACAGATTGGGAAATTAAAACTCAATGTAGTGAAATCACTAAACCATCATATATAAGGTGTGGAATGATAAATACAAAATTAAATAATTAGTGTGACCTTAGTTAGTTATAGACTTACAGACACTACTGTTCAAGACTATATTTGTTAAGTCAAAAGCGAGGAATGTACTTAGACCCAGAATAAAAGAGGCTAATTAGATGTGGAAAAGATCCTATTGAAAATTAATGAATAAAGGCATTTTTGGAGATTTTATTGAAAACCTTCCTGACACCATCACGGTTCTTGATTAGTTCAGTTTAAGACAGTCATGCAATATTGTTAATTTAGGGTAAAAAAATCATAGACATTCTTTTACATTTTTACACATTTCATAAGCCCTTTAATCCTCACAATGATCCTGTGAAGTAGGTAATATTATCCACATTTTAAAGTCAAGGAAGCTGAGGAGCAGAGAGCTTCACCTGAGGTCAAATTTAATGTAAATGTAAATGAGGCCAAAATTTCAATCTAGGCAGGATGACGTCTGAGCTTATTGATGTAATCACTAAGCTGTCTCTTTTATAGATTAATCCATAGAAAGCTGCCAATATTCAATGATGTCCACATATAAAAACAGCAATTTCCTGTGGTTTAAATGATTATTATTAGAATTATTATTACTATCATTTTCCAATGTTAAAAGAACATTTGCTGTTTAATGTGTCTCTGTATTATAGCATTTAAAAGTGAAGCATAAAAAGTTAATGTATTTTTTATTTAATTTACCTTCAATTTATTTAATTATAGAAAGTTAGTTATGGGTCATAGGATAAGTCAATTCAAGCTGTATATCAGACTTCACTTTTATGTATTGTAGCATTTTCTGTTGGTGGCATAGACTCAAACTCCTGTGTATAATTTTCTCTTCTTGATGTCAACAAAATTAAAATAAAGACCGAGGTTCTCGCAGGTTTAAATTTGAACACAATATAAATCCCTAAAGTTTCATACTTAAAACAAGGACATCTCTGACTCCAAGTCTTAAGAGTTCTTTTTTAAATTTCTATTCATGCTATAATCTTAAATGTTTTGCCAGTGTTTTTTAGGTAGAATTTTTAAATTTTCAGAAGAATTAGCATCAAAAAACCTTATTTTATAAAAGCAAAGAATCAGTCTTCAGCCATTAATATATATGTATTGTGGAATCAGATTTTGTATATTTTTCTTAAAGTGGTCTAAGATGACATAGTTTTCAAATTCTTGAAAAGAAAGTGGTTTTCAAACTATTAAATAATAAAATGAAAATTAATGTAATTTAAATAACATATTAAGATTATCTAAATTATCGGGCCTCTCACTGCTGTGGCCTCTCCCGTTGCGGAGCACAGGCTCACGGGCCCAGCCGTTCCGCGGCATGTGGGATCCTCCCGGACTGAGGCACGAACCCGTGTCCCCTGCATCGGCAGGCTGACTCCCAACCACTGCACCACCAGGGAAGCCCCTTGCCTTGGCTTTTTAAATAACAAATTTGGTTTTCTACTTGTTACATGAGATTTAGTTGCTGAGAGAGTGAAGACAAAAGCAATAAGGGGGCTTCCCTGGTGGCGCAGTGGTTGAGAGTCCGCCTGCCGATGCAGGGGACACGGGTTCGTGCCCCGGTCTGGGAAGATCCCACATGCCGCGGAGCAGCTGGGCCCGTGAGCCATGGCCACTGAGCCTGCAAGTCCGGAGCCTGTGCTCCGCAATGGGAGAGGCCACAGCAGTGAGAGGCCCGCGTACCGCAAAAAAAAAAAAAACAAAAAAAACAAAAAACAAAAGCAATAAGGAACTGGTAAAAAGTAACCAATATCATAAGGTCTTCTAATAAGCTATCAGCTGTTTTTCTTTTAAAAGTAACTAATTTTATAATGTCCAAATTTTCTTTCACAACTTAATAATTGTCATTATCAATAATGTAAATTATGGGTGAATGCTATTCTACCTAAATTTAATTCAATGTTATTAAGAACTAAGCAAATATGCTTCTAAAAAATATATGGTATTTCATTTGAAAAAACATATCTTTTAAACTTCAACAAAAATACAATACATACATGGCTTAAAAAATATAAAAGATAGAGTACCAATTCATTGAAACCTATAGAAAAGGTATGAAAGTTGTCAAGATGCATATAACCTAATGCAGAGATGAGAATTATGTGTGTAAAATTTAAATAGCAATATAAGAAAACAAAGAATCATCCAATACATGTGAATGTTGAAAATACTTGCAGATAACATGCATTTAATACTAAAACTTCAAAATTTTACCCATGTTTTGTTATAATTATGTAATATGGAAAAAAAAATCAGAAGACAGGTGGAAATTTTTATGCCTATGTGTGGTGGTTTATATATATATATATATATATATATATATATACGTGTGTGTGTGTGTGTGTGTGATTTTGCATTTAATTGAAGTATATTTGGTCAAATGGAGGTTAAAGGTGAGCATGTAAGATACTTACTTCAATTAATATAATTTTTTGTACACAAAATTTTAAGATTTGTTGTGGGATTATGTGTCACTAAGATCTCCATAAGAACCAATCATTGTTTTCAGTTAATAAATTAGTCCCGTGATCCCGAGCACATAAAGCTTGTTTGGTTGAATTCATCTCTTCAGAAACTGGAGCCTCAGATCAAAACTAGTAGTTGATGCTGAACTCATGGTAATGTGGTGCTTCTGGCCACCTCCCCTAATGTTTCCCTCTCTCAGTCTTATCTCCTGCCATATCAAGGAGGTGGGGGAGAGGGGATATCTATTTTAATATAAATATGTGAACCTCAAATCCTTCTTTTGTTGCCTAATTCGTTTTCTGAAACCACTTTCCAAGTAAGATCATGGTACCAATTCACCTGTAATGTCTAAAACCCAAACACAACCTTGGAAATTCATTAGGGGATTGAGCTTACTGGAGCTCCTTTAAATTGTTCCACGGAGAAACTCAACAGCTGCACAGAGCCTTGTAACTTAGTCAATGCTCAGCACCTCCCACGGAACAAAACCCAATAACAATTGAGATGGCATCCAATTCCTGCTCATTTCCTTTGATTTCATATCATTGCTTCTTGTCTACAATCCATTCTCTACTATCCATTCAAAACATATTTTAGAGTGTTCTATTTCAACAAACCCATCCTATTACTCCAAGTTTAAAGTTGGCTTTCCATTAGATGCATGGTAGAAAGCCGCAAACATCAGTGCTAAATATGAAAAAAGTAAGAGAGGGTATTTCATATAATAATTACAATGATTACTACAATATGAAGGTACTCAATGAAAGGACGTGCCTTTTGGTGTTGTGTTTTTATGAAACCATTTTTCTTAACTCAAGGCCAGCTCCAACTTTCTTACCAAATAATTGTATTACTCCGACCTTGTTATTTAGAAATCTTACCCCCTTCCCACATAGCAGATGGACCCACTCTGCAGCAAGGCTGTAGTCATTCTTTGCTCGGAAGAAGGTATTGTCCAAAGCTTTTCTATTCTCTGTGACTCACTTCCGGACATTCCAAACTACAGCATCCTTTATTAGTATTGTAAATATCATTCTTGTAGGAGATAACCCAGGCTTCTGTATGTGGGAGTGTCAGAGCCATCTGCAAACAGAAGTCCCTGGTAACAAAATCTTTAATAGCAGAAGAAAGCCAATGAGCTGGCCTAAGGCGTCCATTTAGCTTTTTAGCTGCCATTTCACTTGTCTCAATGGGATCTGTCAGAAAGCTCAAAGGCAAATGGTTCTGCCTGTCAGTTTATAACAGTTTGAAGAAAATGAACTTCTCAGAAATTGAGCTCAACTAGTGATCACTTTTGGTTTATTCTTTGCTGTGGCAGGCCATGGCTTCGCACTATCGCTTTCTGTGTCTGCACCTTTGCATCAGGGAGCTTAGCGAAAGGAAAGAAATGTTCCAAGTTCTGTGTCACAACTCCTAATACAGTACTATATAATTAGGTTACAAATAGAAACACACACACTGACATATTTCCCTTCAGACGTTAAGACTGGAGTTGTAAGGCTGTATTAATCATTTATTTTAACTAGTTAATGTCAAATTTATTTACCGTGTCAGGATGGCTAGGATGAAGTCATCCAAAAACTAGGGCGCTATTGGGCTATCTAGCAAACAAAATGAAATATGGATTGCCATTAAAAAGCAAGTTTAGAGGGCTTCCCTGGTGGCGCAGTGGTTGAGAGACCGCCTGCCTGATGCAGGGGACACGGGTTCGTGCCCCGGTCCGGGAAGATCCCACGTGCCGCGGAGCGGCTGGGCCCGTGAGCCATGGCCGCTGATCCTGTGCGTCCGGAGCCTGTGCTCCGCAACAGGTGAGGACACAACAGTGAGAGGCCCGTGTACCACACACACACACACACAAACATCAAGTTTATACAGTTTGGAGTAGATATAATAATCTACCGTTTTTGTTTTTTTTTTTAACTTATGACTACATTTGAAAGAAATCCTTCCTTCTTTTAGGTTGGCATTGTATTGGCAAGCGGTATCTAGTTTCTTATTTCTAATAACAGCTAACATTTTTTGAGAAAATGTACTTTGAGAAACAAATAATACAGCAGAAAAAAAAAAAAAGAGGAGAGACTTGCAGGTGGAAAACATCATTAAATGATGAAGACATTATTTATCCAGAACTTCCAAGAAACGGAGTTCTAGATATATCAAATCTCCATATACTCGAAGTTTTGAGCCATCTGTTCTTTAATGATACTAATTTCATTATATACATATATATTTGTTATATATATATATTATATATCCAGAATGTATTGCTCATTGCCCCTTCTTTTATACAAATGCACTAAATCCTGTATATCAGTATCTTCATGAAAACTAGTTTCTAGATGGGCTTGAACTCTATGATTCGTTTGTTTGTTTGTTTGTTTTTGTGGTATGCGGGCCTCTCACTGTTGTGGCCTCTCCCGTTGCGGAGCACAGGCTCCGGACGCGCAGGCTCAGCGGCCATGGCTCACAGGCCCAGCCGCTCCGCGGCACGTGGGATCCTCCCGGACCGGGGCGCGAACCCTTGTCCTCTGCATTGGCAGGCGGACTCTCAACCACTGCGCCACCAGGGAAGCCCTGAACTCTATGATTTGATTTCTGAGGAGAACAAGGCTGTTTGCCTCTATAATTAATACAATAGAGCCGTGCTCTTCAATTTATTCTCTTCATGTCTTGTGACACTTCAATTCCAACAGAAACTATCCATGTGTAAAAGAGTTAGTGTTCAATGATGTTAAATATTTACAGACTTTTAATCTTGCTCTGAAGCTTCTGCCGGCTCCCTTTTCTTACCTTGTTTACTCCTATTCATGTATTTTCTCTCATGTCTTTTACACCAGCTGAAGGTTGATTTTGATAAATATTATCAGACAACAGGAATGTCCACTTTCATAGGCTAGTGAATGGGTCAGTCACATTGTATCCTCGAATAGCTGCACATCTACAGAGATTCTTGGCTATATTAATCATCATACACGTTTGGAAACATTTATCTTAATATTAGAATTGAGCTTTTATGGAAGTTTGGGCATAGTAGTTACACACCTAACTTGAAAATAGAGCCATACAGGTAAATTTCAGCTGCTTGAAAATAGGCTGATATTTGCTCTTTTTGAAGAGGGAAAAACACAACAAGAAAACATTGATCTCTAGAACACTGGTTCACAACACCTTCACCATGGCAGTGTGCAGAGGCTCCTAGATAAATAATCAGATGCATGCTTGGCACTTTGGCACTTGCACAGATGTCCATCTCTCTCCTCCATTTCCCCTGGGAATGGAGCACAAGTCCAGCTACAGCACAATTGGCTGTCCCTCCCTGGATGTCCTTCAAACAGATGATGTGCTTGCTGGGACTGTGTTTCTTTTGTACAGTCCCTAGAAAAGAAATGTCACGCAAAACAGTACAAGGGAACGTTAATGATTCAAAGGGAAGAGAGAGTACATTCAAAATCCTAGAACACGTTTTTGCTAAGACTCATAATATTGATAGATCTCTTTTCCTTTAACTAATGGGTTCTTCAAATATACTGATAATAGTCACAGGAATTATATGTAATGCTCATTGAGAATACATAATGAATATATACTCTAATATAGCATAATGCACCTTATAGCATTATCAGCTCATATATACATAATTTTCAAATCTCATACACAAGTTTTTAAATATATAATATTTTATATCTATTGTTACCTGTTTCCAACTAAGTGGTTGCAAACCAACCTTTGAATATTACTCAATCCTTTTCCAACACGAATTATTGTTCATCCAGTATTACGCTACTACTCTCTCAGGTGCTTTGAATAGTACTTAGGACAGAAACAAATTCCATTTTATAGAAACTTGATAACTCAGGGATATAGAACTTTGTGAAAAATATTATTGATGATATGGAGCCCAGGAAAATGTAGCACTGATGAAGGTACCAGAAATGATGCTACAATCTCAGCAGAGTTAGTGTAGCCAGGAAAATTGTTTAAAAAAGAAGTCCTTTTTTTTTTGTTTTTTTTGTTTTTTTTGCAAAAATACACTTCAGGAACTTGTTGGAATGGATGTTAGAAAAAACCGCTGAGGCCCACTTGAAATCGGAAG
>NW_006791400.1:2327871-2367633 GCF_000442215.2 Lipotes vexillifer | reverse complement strand
ATAAGTTGATTTTATATGGTGAGAAATGCTTTAACTGTTTCTTCTAAAATTTGTTTTCATGTTAAATAAAATTCAGAAAACTGAATTTTGAACAAAATTGGTAAATTTTTTCATAGCTTTCAATTAGAAGCTTAATAAATGATGTCACAACTGTGACTATAAGATATGGAGAATGGGGGAGATGAACAAATAACTGAATAGATACATTAGTGATAATTTTGGGGTTGGGCCGTGTTGGCAATGGTAGTGACAATGTGCAGAGGATAAGAAACTGGGTACAACCAGCAGCTGGTAAAATTGTGGAGAATAGACTTGTGGTATATTCTGTTACCTCTCTGAGTCGGCTTCTTCTTTCCTTTTTTACTGTAACAGGTCAATTCTGGAGATTTTTCCAGATCAACAGCTTCTCAAAGAATCTCTCCCTTTTTTATAACATGAAAAGAAATGGAATTTCCCACACTAGCACAGATTCTTACTGATATGTTTATAAAACTAATATACTTTGTTCAAAGAAAAAATCCACAGTAAATAGTTTTATAATGTTTTTAAAAGAATGAAAACATCAAACAAATCCACTAGTTCAACCTTGAGGTTCAGGGCTGGAGGCTAATGAGAAAATATTATGCCTGTGTTTATATACACTCAGTCTACTCAGTTCCAGAATCAGGAACACATTCTAGTTATTTGTTAAAATATAAGTTCAGATTCTTTATCATTTTCTGTCATATTTATAGTCTTTACAGTGTGGTAGTTATTACTGTAATTTTTTTACATTAACATTATAAAATATTAATATTTTATTCAATTCAAAAGAGATTTTTTTGTCATTTGTCTCATCAGTTTCTAACAAAGGTAAAGAAAGTAAAATAATGCTTTCTAGGCACATAAATCTGTATTTTTATTTTAAATTATCAGCAACCAGATAAATCTGCATGGGTTTGAAAACAGCAGAATATATGTGCCCGTGGATTTATATCCAAGCTCCTGAGTTTCCATGTAGTTGTTTAAAGTTCTTTGACACACTAGGCGTTTTAATGTGAAAGTCACCATCTGAGAAAAAATACCTAGTAGGAAGAAATAGAGACTCAATTTTCTCAAACTCTTTGTCAGTATTACCCGTACCCTGTCAACCTCAGATTAATCAGATCTTTCTGGAAATGTAAGGCCAACCCACACAATCTCCCTGAGTCCCAAAGTTTGATGCTAGTACAGGGAAGATCTATTCAAATGAAGAACACATAAGCACAAAGCCAGGCAGCGATAACCTTCATGTCAGCCTAATGCCAGAGTCTATGCTTGTTCACAATACAGGACTCTTCTGTCTACTAAATTGGTTTTGCTCGGCATTTTGCAAAGTAGACATGTTTAAGGCTTAAGTAATTTTAAAGTCTACCTGATGCTACGAATGGTAATAATCATTTCATTTAACTCTCTTGTCTGGATCTTTTCCTAGAAATCCCTGATACCAAGTAGTTTGATTAAAAAAAAAAAAAGGCTTTGATGAAAATGTTATATATCAAATTTAAATTCTCCAATTAGAAAAAAAAATCATGGTAATAGCAGAATATAAATATGATTATCGGAACTTCTCTGGTGGTCCAGTGGTAAAGAATCTGCCTTCCAATGCAATGCAGGGGACGTGGGTTCCATCCCTGTTTAGGGAACTAAAATCCCACATGCCCCGGTGCTACTAAGCCTGCATGCCGCAACTACTGAGCCTACGCACCACAACTAGAGAGGAGCCCACGTGCTGCAACAACAAATATATCCCACATGCCTCAAATGAATATCCCGTGTGCCACAACTAAGACCTGACCCAGCAAATAAATAAATAAATAAATAAAGGGGGGGAAGCTTAGCCATCAAAGCTATAAAAAATAAGTATGCTTATCTTACATAAAATGAATTTGTTTAATTATATTTGTTTTTATCTAGTCATTATACTGTACGGAAAAATCTAGATGAATTTTGCCCTCTCAGCCGCAAAAATTTTATAAATAATCAAAACTAACAAAACAAAGGCGTTAGTACTACGTTGACCCTTGAACAACACGGGCTTGTCGAGGGCACCTCCCCTACCAGCATCTGAAAATCCCGGTAAAACAAATAGCTGTCCCTGAATATTCCTAGCTTCTCCATACCCACAGTTCAGCATACGTGGGTGGATTCAACCAACTGCAGTTTGTGTAGTTCTGTAGTATTTACTATTGAAAAAAATCCACGTAAATGTGGACCCACCCTGTTCAAAACCATGTGGTTCACGAGTCAACTATATTTTGACCCACTTTCAAATTTGACCAAACATGGGAATTAAATAATAAGTTGAAATCTTGTGACTTTTCTGCAAAGTTGTGTGTCTGCTCTGTGTTTATGCTCAGTTATGTCTGTTACGCCTCTTGTCACTTGAGTCTTATTGCCATATATAACTGAATCAATGACATGGCTTTTATTTTCTTGAGTCTTTCATTATATGATATTCATGATTATTCTGTTACACATCATGGAGATTGGTGGGGATGCAGGGCTTCGGTTTGAGATAGCCTCAGTTTTAGGTGCTTATAAAGCACAAAAAAATGAGGAAAAAATCTATCAAATAATATATTAGTATTATATTACATCGTATGATATTTAGAATGTGTAGGTCTTATAAACTTAATGCACTAAATATTTTAATTAGATATTGATGTTAAAGTGGCTCTGACAGTTTCTTAAAAAAAAGTTTAAAAAATTATATATATATATATATATATATACTACAACCATCTTAAAGGATATTTAAATGAATCATGTCACAGTAACTGAAGCCCATCAACTACATAATTTGAACACTTAGCTATTTGATTTTGTATCTCTTCAAGTTTTGTTTATGCAACAGTTTTTCCTTTTTTCTTCAAGGTATATGGGATCTTAGTTCTTCCTTTTTTATGCTATCAGGGAAAGTTTTAGTCCTTTCAGATTAAATACAAGTGCTGAATGCCAGTTACGTTGCTGTCTTTCCTTTGTTTTTCATTTAGAATGAAATGTCATTTGATAACTTTCTGAAATGTCATTTGATAACTCAAATGTCAAATGTCATTTGATAACTTTCTCAAATGTCATTTGATAACTTTCCAACAGGTGATACTTTAACCCAATGAAACAGACTAGAAGATGTTTGGAAAAGACTCAGATTTGGAGGTTTTACCTTGTATTTAAAGATCTTATTTAATAAAATAGATCCTTCCCTTTTTTCTCCTTTTCTCCAAGTAATTGTCATCATTATCCCACGCTCTCTGCTGAGCGGTCACTCACTGACCTTCTGTAATTTATCCAATTAATTGACATACTGAGTCAGTATCTGCTGTAGAGGTAACGTTCTGGGATGATTTTTTTAAACTGCCATTTAGCTCCATTACCTGCACCGCATTGATATTTGCATCCTTCTGCCACATTTCTCTTGGAAGCCTGTCTTCCCAAGTCATACATTGGATGTAAGTTTCTGCTTGCAAAGACCTTTCAAAATTGAAGCTTTGACCATTGAGACCTTTGAAATGTGCTCGTATTGTGACAAGGAGACACATAAAGCCAGAAATTGTTTTTAAAGGTAGGGACTCTTTCTCTTTTCTCAGTCTTCTTAGTATAGACAGGATATTGAAGGTTTCATGGTCAAACTTCTGCTAGATTATATGTGTTTTTGTTATTCAGACCAGAGTCCAGCAAGATGTTTACAAACTGAGTCAGGAGAAAGTTTGCCAAAATATCTTTTTTTTTTTTCTTCGTCCCACCTGGACTGAGTTTTAAGGAAGCCTGAGAAGAATTATGGTTTAAAATTGAGTTTGTGCATAAATTGGTCATTTAAGCTAAAATCCTGTGCAAAGCCTATCTAATGCAAATTTTTCATAATCAAAGCCTTCAATTAATGCCATTTTCCCTATAAATATAGGGGGAAAAACCCTATTTCCCATTTGCTCATAAAATGTATAGATATATACATATATATATGTATAATTAAAACTAAGGGGAGGGCTTCCCTGGTGGTGCAGTGGTTGAGCGTCCGTCTGCCGATACAGTGGATGCGGGTTCGTGCCCCAGTCCAGAAGGATCCCACGTGCTGCAGAAAAGCTGTGTCCGTGAGCCATGGCCACTGAGCCTGTGCGTCCGGAGCCTGTGCTCTGCAATGGGAGAGGCCACAGCAGTGAGAGGCCCGCATCCCGCAAAAAAAAAAAAAAACTAAGGGAAGAACTTTTCAAAAAATAGTAAAATCTAAAATATGAATTCATAGAAGGGTATCACAAACAATATTTTGCTTTAAAAATAAGCTGTTTTTAACCAAAGATTGACTGGGAAAAACAATGATCTCCATAAAGTTAAAAGTATAGTATTCATTTAAGCAGCGTTAAAAGGGCTCTATAAGAAACGTGGAAAATAAGGAATATATGTGCTTCTCTAAGTACATGGGATTTTATGTTTATTTAATTTCTATTTATTTATTTATTTTTGTCTTTTTTTCTCCTTGACATTTTCTACAAAAAGAAAAACTCTAAAAATGAGATGTACTACAAGCATCCCAAAGGGTTGTTATGTAAAATATGTCAATATAATGCAATAAAAATTAGTTACATTGACAAATTATTTCACACTCTTTTATAACAGAACAAGTGACAAAAATGAATGTTAAGTAACAATATAATGATAAGGCTATGCATTTCTTCCTTTATAAGTGTATTCCAATCAGGGAATTTGGAGACAAATATTAGGAAGAAATTACAGAGTTAGCAGAAAATGCTTTTACAGCTAATGTTTGTGGGAAGTAAGCTCTCAGCAGTAATCTGATTCATGGTCAGAGCTGTTCTCTTATGAAAGGGAAATATCTTTATAAGGGAACACATACGATAGGTAAGGTAATATAAAAGTTTATAGCAGGTGCTCAGAAAGGTCAGATAATTCTGAAAAAATTACATTTATGAAAGTACAGTTTTTAAACACACAAATATAAAACATAATTCATGTACAGAGGAAAATTCATGCACATAATAAAGAATTAGGAACTCTTTATCAGAACTTCCGTTTGAAAAATTGTGCTTATAATTGATTGCTATTTCTCCAGCTGAAAGCAGTGAGTTTTAGATGCAAATTCCAAAACAAAATCAATTTCTTTTTATTTTGCTACTTTCACAATAATGTTAGAAACTGTGCAAATTATATAATTCTCAAAATATAGGAAAAATTTTAATGATGAAATAAATGATTATGTATGGTGAAAACAGTGGAGGATATACACATATTTTATAATTAACCCATTTAAAACAAATGTTTCTAGCTCTGCTCCAGGTAAAGATGCAAGTTAATTTCTCAAATTGATTTATTTTTTATTTAATATAAAATGTTTGATTGTATGATCATAATGTAGTTCACAGGAAAATTGGTACTTAAAATATTATCATTACTGTTGATAAAATTCTGTTTCTTTTTCTTATTAGGGCATAAATCCACAAATTGGAGCCTGCTTGTAGAAAATAATGAATATACCCAATTAAAAGTAATTTTAAAATGTATTTTAATATATTCAGATATAGGGCTACAAAAGTGTTTAGCAAATTAATGATGATATTAGAAATATTGACAATTCACATCTCATTTTAAAGAAATGACTTTAGTGGAAAGCATAGGACTTTAGTTTTATCTTTCTCTGTAACAGTCATTAGAAGTCAAAGTTTTGGTTTCTCTTGGTTTAGTTTGTTTAAATGTGCAATGAAGTTGTGAGCTATGTGGGCTAGCAATAAATTCTGTCTTCAGAGATTAGGAATTCTGAATTCCCTGGAGCACATTCAAAACCATTTGATCCCACCGAGTAGTTTAATCCCATTGCAACAATTTTGCTCACATTGTTAACTTGTTTGCAAATTTTATGTATGAATACCGACAAAGGAGTAAACTTCCATACTCTCACAGTATCACAATTACTGGTGTCCAACTTAATGGGTGGGTACAGGTGATTTTATTTTAGTCTTCTTATTCACAAGGAAAGAAATGAGTTATCTTAGTTTAAGACTTCTGGAGTCAGAAACCAAGTGGGTCGAAGCACACAAAGAGAGTTGTTGATAATCTTTCAGGGTCATGGTGCCCTGACCCATCTCTAGATGCTGTCTTTTTTGCAAAGGACCAACTACCATAGTTGTTTTAAGGGCTATAGACGTTCTTATGTCCGTCGGTGTAAACGGAGAGCTGCTGAGTGTCATTTATTTTTTTAATATTGTCCCTGTAGTATAGGGCGCTTGTTCGAAAACATTATGTAAGTAATACGTCGCACGTTTCTTAGAAATAAAAGTTAAACTCTAAACTTTTTCTCATTAATTACCACCGAATTAAAAATACCAGTTTGCATCTGCAAGATCAAAATGAGTTTTACATAGTGCATAGTCTTCTCAAAATCTATCAAAAAATAACTAAATAAATAGCTAATAAATTAAGCATTAATTTCATTGAAAAGTACCTTACATATTATTTTTCAAAAGAATCAGAGCTCGATTAGAACCATATTATTTATAATGGATTGTTGCAGTTTTCCAAAGAAATATAGAATGTGGACATTTAAGTATTTTCAAAAGAAGTCATATGGTACTAAATAAAGTGTAAAATTGTATAAAAATTGTATTACTGTCTTATGGCTTCAGACTTCTATTGTTAAACAGAAGAAAATGATCCTTGCTTTATATTCATCCATGATAGATCTTCTGAGCATTTATTAAAAAACAAAGCAAACCTCTTCTAAGGATAGAAAAGTTTGCTAGCTATGTCATTGCTGAAGTGCTAGGCTCAGCTTTGAGGAAACACTGCAGGTAGCTGAAGTGAGAATTAAAACTGCTGAGTTTCTGAAGCTTACACATTTTTATACTCCCTTTAAAAAGCTTCCAATGATGGCAAATTCTTTCCAGGCTTGCGATATAATAAATTGCTTTAATTTTAGAAATTTAAAAATCAAATAAGACCTTTATACTAATAAGAAAGAGCTAATAAGAAAGAGCCTTAACATGTGTTATTTTGTTTGCATAAATGTATGAAAAAAATCAGCACAATATGAACATATACTGGATTTATTTCTACCTTAAATGGGAAATACAGTAACATAATTAATAGTAACTTCCTGGTAAGGAGCTGAAGGTATTTTGAATGTAAATACAATTTTAATTGAAGCATTCATGATAATTTCCACTTTGGCAAAAACACACTGGAAACATTGCAGCTTTATGATGAACAAACGGGCACTGAAAAATATTTAAATCCTCAATGAAATCATGACGTTACTTATTTTACTTCCTTTAACATAGGCTCTTGATACAAAGTCTGTATCCCACAGATATTTTTATAAGTAGTGACATCATATATAAAAGGATAATTATTTAAAGTAAATTTACATCGTATAACTTAAAAAATTAAAGGTTTGTATGGTGAATTTGTAATCACTTACCCCCAAAATATAGGGGGAATGGTTTTGGTAATATTAACATGCGTGCAAATTGATTTGGGTTAGTATTTAATAGTATTTCATCTTACTCGACATACTGTTTACCATGAATTCTTGTGACTGTTGTAATTTTAAAAAATAGCTCTCTCACTTCAATTTTTTATTTTCTCCCCAAGGACATCCTTTAAGAGGAATGCGTAAAGAAAAGCAAGAATATTCCCTGTGTCATTCCCTTTACCTAGAAATCCCTCCATTCCTTTTCCACTCTTGTTCATCACCCTCTTCAAAGCCACCATGGCTTTTAAGCCAGCTAATCCTTAACTAGTGCCACTTGGCTGTGTTTGCTTCTTTACTCAGATCCCCATCAATGCTTAAATATTTAACTTTTTATTTTTTTTCGGTACGCGGGCCTCTCACTGCTGTGGCCTCTCCCGCTGCGGAGCACAGGCTCCGGACGCGCAGGCTCAGCGGCCATGGCTCACGGGGTCCAGCCGCTCCGCGGCATGTGGGATCCTCCCGGACCGGGGCACGAACCCGCGTCCCCTGCATCGGCAGGCGGACTCACAACCACTGCGCCACTAGGGAAGCCCTTAACTTTTTTTTTTTAATGGACTTGGTTTTAGAGCAATCTTACATTCAAGCAAATTGAGCAGAAGGTCCAGAGATCTTCCATAAATGCTCCACCCCCTTGCAAACATTGCCTTCCCCATTCTTGTCTCTTTGCATGAGCTAGTATTTACAGTAGGATGTTGAAAAGCAGTGACGGAATGGGGCATCCTTGCCTTGTTCTTGGCCTTAGTGGGGAAGTGTCAAATTTCTTGCCATCAAGAATTATGTTAGCTGCAGCTTTTTGTTTTTTAGTTGTTCCTTTATCAACGTGAAGAAGCTTCCTTTTATTCTTAGTTTTCTGGGAATTTTTGATCATGAGTTGTGGGTGTTGAATTTTGCTGACTCTGCTTTTTCTGCATCTATTGATATGATCATGTGATTTTACTTCTTTATCCTCTTGACGTGGGGGAATACTTTCATGGATTATTGAAGGTTGATCCAGCTTTGCACACTTGGGATATACCTCACTTGGTTCTGTGGTATAATTCTTTTTAGACCATTGGATATTTAATTAGCTTATAGTTGTTAGGGATTTTTGCAACTATGTTCATGAGGAATATTGATCTGTAGTTTTCTTTCCTCACCCATTCTTCTTTCTGGAACCCATATGTCACTGAATTCAGTTATAGGTGTTAGAAATATGGAATTATAGAAGTAGAGGTTTTATTTGTCTCCCATCTTGCATACCTAGGCCATCACACTTTCAGCGTTATTTTGTGAATATCTTTCAACTTCATCTATTTACTTCTATCTTCGGCAAACAGATACTTTATGCCAAGCTACTATTATCTCTCAACTGGAGAGCGTAATAGCTTTTTTCTAAGGTTCGCTCATTGTTTGTCTGCTCATTTTGTTGTTTTTGTTTGTTTCTGATTCTCCTGGTGCCTTCAAAGTCATTTCTAAACAATACCAATCTGAACAATTCACTGTCTGCTAAAAATGCCATCTCTAGACACTGTCCTTCAGCTCATCTGTCCCTTCAGGTAAGCTACTTATAACTCAAAAGAAATATTTAGATCTCTTTATTATAGCCTCTCAGACAATTATGGCCTTTTCTTAAAACACTGATCACAGTTGAAAGCTTATATTTACTTGTGCAATTGTTTAAATAATGTAGTGGTCTCCTCTAGACCATACACTTCATGTGGGCAAAAACACTTTTAAATTACAGCCATAAAATTGGACACAACAAGTACCTAGACACCTATAAATGCATGCTGAAGAAAATTCATGACTGTGAAAAAGGTTATTGGAATTTTCTATTAGGTGGGCTATTTTGTAGATTGAATAAGAACATTTCACTGCAATGACTGATATGTAAGTCAGATTGTAGAAGTTAGAATTGTGAAGCAGAGGAGATGGAGACTAGTTTCAAAACAACAAAACAGAAAAAAATGACGTAAGATTAAATTATAGTTTAAGAGAGACACAAGTGGAAGAAAAGTTTTATTAAATAAAAACTGTATTTCAATTTTAAGATATAAAAGACCTAAACAAAGTCTTAGTGAGGGAAAGGTACAAATAGGAAAGAAGAAGATGGTTTTACTAGAGAGCGGCTGGGAATGCATTTTGGGCCAATGGGCAGGGGATAAAAAGTATAGAGAGGGAACATTATTCCTCTAATATGGAGAAAAGTGAACAAACACAAAGCAACGCATTAGGACATATTTGGTGTAGTTATTGAAGAATTTTCAATACTACAGTTGGAAAGATGTCTTCTCTCCCAATGAATTCCGTTTATTGAGGAAATAAAATCCCGGTAATTTTGCTTTGGAGAAAAAAAAATGGAGTTCTTCTCTTTAAGTGTTCCACTGCAGCATTACAGTTTTAATTTTCCAATCACAAGCTTCACAGATTAAAAAAAAAAACCATGATGACATCATGTTTTTATATCATGTTTGAATATTTGTTCAAAAATAGAAATGCCTTTTTTCTTTTATCACAACTCTATACATTATAATTTGAGGCACAGACTTATTTACTATTAGACCTGAAAGGATCTTAGTGGTAAGTAATCCAATTTTCTCATGTTATAGATCTAAAATCTGAATTCACATAGCTAGTTAAGAACAGAGCTAGAACAATCTCTTGATTCATTATTTGACCAAGTGTCATTTCAAAATAAACTCTTAGAACTTTGCCTTTCTTGTATAATCTTGCAATTCTTAGAATAACATATTTCTGCTTTTTTAATTTTTTGTACATTTTTCCTGGTTAACAGCTGCACAGACTGCTGTTTATACATTGTATGCATCTTTTATTTTCAACTGAAGTTGTGTAGGTAATTGAATGCAATGCAGGTGTTTTTGTTGTTCTTGTTTTTAATGGGCTTATCATATAGAGAGACAAGATGATGGAATCCTCTAGAGTAGAGATAGAAAGCACCTGTCAGATCACTTAATCTCTTCAAAAATGCAGGGCTATTTTTCCCCCCTTAGATTATCCTTTTGAATATTTGACCAGTCTAATTTTAAAATGATTCCAGTGATGGCATTATACATATTTTCAAAAACTGTTTTCAAAAGGCTCCTAAACTCTCAGTTACAAAAATTTCCTGAGATGTTTTAGTTCTAAATTCCTTTCTTACTAACTTTACCTCTTTCCTCAACTAATATTTCAGCTTAATCCATGTAATCACTGAAATTTTTCTCATTGTTACCTCTTCTCAGTTTAATGATCTTTTCTCTTCCACAACCTTTGAGTCTCTGTATGTCATTAAAGCACCTAAATTAGTCAAGTCTTCAGGGTTTTTTTTTTTTTGAGAAATTTTAAGAGGGATAATTAAATTAAAATAATGATCTATATTGGATGAATAAAAGTTCTATTAACTTTCTGAAACTTTATACTGGCTGTAGTGTAATTGATTTATTAACCTACTCATTTTCTATAAAGTGATAGAATAAGAAATGTTAAATGCACTTGAGAAATTATACATCAGGCACAACCAAGTGCAAACTGATGAGTCCAGAAGGTAAGCCAACTTTTAAGTTGAGATTTTTAATAAGAACCTTGTGATTTATTATGTCTGCTGTTATTATATCCTATCTGCCAGGGATTTTTTATGCCATGGTTCAGGGTTGAATATTTGAGTGGTGATTTTGTGTTTCTGCGGTTGAATTTTCTTGTAACTGAGGAAACAATAGAAGGTGAGGAGAGGAAGTGAAGTATAGCTATTTCGCCGCAATAACATGAGGGGTTTGATTGAAACCCAACTCCTTCTTTGTCCATTTTTGCCTGATGTTCCGTACAACTTTGTTTTTATGACAAGAATGGATTCAGCTGAAAGACTGTACACATTCACAGACAAGAAACAATGTAATAGAACTTGAACCACCTTTGGTGTAAAAGCAGATTTGGAATTCAAGTCCTTGCTTTGGGACATATGAGCTAGTTCTATGTGGGTTCATAGTAAGCAGCTGAGGCTGAGGGGTTCTCCTTGACTTTGATCATGCTGAGATACAGACAGCATTAAATCAGGAGTAGCCAGGCATTTGCGGATGTTTCTACCACAGTGATTCTTCAACAAATATATATTGAGGAGATATAATATACCACACACACACACACACACACACACACACACAAGAAAATTAAAAAATCCTCTAACGGTGCATTAAGAATTGAAGTGGTAAGCCATACCACAAAGAGGATGATTGGAAAAAAAAAAAAAAAGAGGATGATAGTCCAATACTGTACGGAAAGCAAAGTTAGATATTGTTATTACATTTATTTTCTCTTATTCTTCTCTAATTTTAGTTCAATTTAGTTGATATTTTACAATATACTTAAGGGAATAGTAAAGTTGTGTATGCATATAATTTATAAATATGCTTAGCTTAAAATTAAGTAAGATCAATAAAAAGAAAAGCAGTTTACTCATTTTCATCACTGCCCCTTCAAATCCATGCTTCCTGGACTCTGACTGTTAATGCATCAAACTGTTGTGAGTGACATAAGTCTCTGGCCACTCTTTACCTGGCACATTGCTCAAGATTGTGTTTGCAGAGAGCAAACTTGAAGGAAAATGTGATGTACCCCTCTGGGACAGAAAGGAAGCTTGCTTACCACTTGTTATAAAACAACACCTTCCCCAAATCATTGATCCTCTCCAGTAAAGCAACCATCCATACGTTCTGGCCACCACCTGGGCTCTCCATGTAGCTTGTGTTACAGGGTAAGGGGATCAAACACATCATACTCACACTTCCTGTGCCATGAGTAATAAAGTCCTGCCTGTGACCCTGGAGTCTCACGCCTTCTCCCAGCATTCTCTAAAGAGTAACAGAGGAATGTATCCATTTGTAACTAAGACAAATTCAAGTAAGAGATTCTGATAATTTTTATAATGTGTATAGAATGCTGAAAGAGACATGGGTCTCTGGGGGAGAAGGAAGAGGATCCAGTGGGCTTGGCTTGGGGATAAGAGAAGACACCCTGGCATCGGGGAGCTAATACTTTGCCTGAGTACCGGGTGAAGGGATCAGGATAGGAGTTGTTCACTAGTCTGCCTGTGAATGATGTTGAGTTGGAAAAGGGAATGTCAGAACAAGCCATCAAAACAGTGACTTGGCTGTTGCCCGCTCCCTCCAAGTACAATGAAGACTTTTATAACAATGGAACAGCAAGCCATAAGACTCCTCCTCTGAAAGGCAGTATGCCTGGAGCTCCTGAGTCAAAGAATCCACAAACATGGAATGACCAGTTTCAACAGTGTGGACTTTATCTTTGGATAGGTATTCTTGAGTTAACCAAAAACATCAGAATTTTGTTCAGTGCAGCAGGTGACTCTGCACTGAAACAAAAATAAATGTAAAATCTTACTGGCCTGGAACCACTCTTTCATTCACGGCCCCAGTGCCGCGCTGCCCTTCTACTCAACTTCAGCTGATTTAACTTCAGCTGGTATTGAGGTCTCTTTGTCCCCAAGGGAGATCAAAGGTCTTATACACCCTTCTGAGTATCTTAGAAAAATTAGGGAAATGGTAGGACCCATAATTTAAGTCTCTGCTAGATTCTACCATGTCTGGTCTGATGGGTAGTGGGAACAAGGGTGAGCTGGAGCAAAAAAGACTTCAGGGCATAACCATGGAGGCATCATGAAGTCATAAAGAAAGGGACCTCTGAGCCTGGATATTCACTGAATACCAGGCAGTACACAAGGGAGTGACCAGTCAAGCCAAACCCTGGAGTCAAGGGCAAAGGAGGAAAAAGTGCCTGTCATCCACCCCTGCTGGCCCCGTCAGGCCACCTGAGTTTCCCCACTCAACCTGTGCTCGCCATCCTCCAAGACTGGGAACAGTGTCATCTCCTGGCACTTACTGCTCCAGGGGACCTGGTCAGCTCCTTGGCCTGTGTTCTCACAGGGGAAAGAGGATCCAAAAGCAATTGACAGTGTTTGGACAAGGCTCAGAGTGAAAAGGGTGCTAGAGTGTCCTGGGGCATCCTTCCCAATACACAGCCCCAATGTCACCATGAGAAAACAGAAAACCCACATTGAGGGACGTTCTACAAAATAACAAATCCATATTCACCAAAAGTGTCAAGGACAAGGAAGACATGGCAAGAATGAATAGCTGTCACAGATGTGAGGAGACTCGGGATACATAAAAACATAATATAGTGCAGGTTATCGAATTGGATCCTGGAAGAGAAAAGGAACATTAGTGGGAAAAAATAGTGAAATATTAGAATTAGTGTTTTGCTTTAGTTAATAGTGTATCAAGATTAATTTCTTACTTTTGATAAATGCTCTGCAATGACACGAGCTATTAAAATAAGGAGAATTTAGGTGAAGGGTATATGGAGAGCAATTTTGCATCTCTTTTCTAAGTCCAATATATTAAAATAATAATGAAATAGTAGAATTTTTACAAGTGCCAAATGCTTAAAAAATCTTCAAGCAAAATTATAGCAAACTTATAAAAACAATCAAGGTAACCATAATTTAGAACCGAAAGGATATGATAAATAGAACATTAGATTCTGTGACCTGGAAAATAACTACAAAGAAAATAACCATAATGTAGCAGTTAAAATTGATGTGTGTAGAAAGGAGAGGGTAGGAGACATAGATGCAATGAGAAAAGCTAACAAGGACTTTTCTGCAGCCCCAGAAGAAGAGAAAATAGAAGGTGGAGTAGATGTAATATTTGGAGAATTAATGGATGAGAGTTTTCAGAAACAAATGAAGAATATCAACTCACAGATTCAAGAAACTCTATGAACCCTGACACTGATTAAATTCTTTAAAGACATAATACAAAATTTGTATTGAGAAACATATAGTAAAACTGTAGAGAGAGGGAGCGGGGGAGGGAAAAAAAAGACAGAGAGAGAATATGATAAGCAGCCAAAGCAAAAAGAGATGACCTTCAAAGAACACAAGTCGGAGATAGGAGGCTGAAAGAGATTAATTAACTCCCGACTTGTAATTCTATACCTAGCAAGGTGTCTTCTATGAATGAAGGAAAACTTAGTTTAGACCAAGGAGAAATGAGAGAATTCACCTCCAGGAGATCCATACTAGGGGAAAATGAGGTGTTTTCCTGAAGTAGAAGGAACGTAACCTGAGGTTAAATTTTAGAGATGCAGATAAAGGTAGAGCGAGCTGAAAATGAAAAACATGTTTATAAATCTAACTTAGTATGAACTGCAAAATATAATAATAATGGTTTATGAGTTTTGAAATATTACAAAGGATAAAATACAGAACAACAATAAAAACATGTAGAGCCCAAAACAAATATGATTAGTTCTGTAAATTCTTTATACTCTCTGTGAAGAGGGCAAAAGTAAAAATTTACTTTAGCTTCTGGTAAGTTTAGGAAGCATATTTTTATTTCTAGTAATAAAATAGTAAATCAGTGTGTGTGTGTGTGTGTGTGTGTGTGTGTGTGTGTGCGCGCGCGTGTGCGTGCGTGCGTGCGTGTGTGTGTGTGTGTGTGTGTGTGTGGTGTGGTTTGCTGTGTGTGGTGGTTGGACAGAGAGAAAAAAAAGAAAGTAATGAGGAGCAATAGTCATCAAGTAGAAAACTGTCAGGAATAAATCCATGTAAATCCGTAAGTTTTATCCTGAATATTTACAGAAGAAATGCTGTAATTTTTGAGTGACTACATTCAGACTGAATTAAATTAAACTAAAGTATGTATTATTTACAAGAGGCATCCAAAACATAAAGATGTAGAAATGTTGAGAATAAAATATTAGAGAGAGTGGTATCATAAAAACACTAATAAAGGAAAGCTGAGGAAGTTATGTTAACATTAGAAAAAATAATACATAAAAATTTACCAGAGATAAAGAGGGACATTTGGTACTTTAAAATATTAACTTACCAGGAAACTATAATAGTTCTTAATTCATATGCACCTAAAAAGGAACATCACAATATACAAACTAAAATGGGCAGCTCTAAAGTAGGCAATGATATTGGGTGATTTTAACCCACCCCTAATTGATCATACTAGGAAAAACACTGAAAAATTTAGTAAAGGTACAGAACAGGCCCAGTCTAATATGGTAACCATGCAGCCACATATGGCTATTTAAAATTAAATTTAAATGAATTAAACCTAAAAATATAGTTTCTAAGCTATGGTAGCCACATTTCAAACTCTCCCTAGCACGTGTACTAAGGATTACCATACTAGACAGTTTAAAACACAGAAGTCTTACATCATCACAGAAATAGTATTGGACAATAGTGAGAAATTATTTGAAATGAGAGTTTCAAAAAGTATAGTGGTTATATAACGGACACGATACCCAACAACCTAAAAATATGCATTCTTTTCAAAAAATATAATTTGCATTTTCAAACATTGGTAATAGGATGCCCAAAAAGCACATCGGAAGAAATTCATAACATTTAAATAATTAAGAATATATTATCTTAACAACAACAGTAAAAAGCCAGAAATAAATAACAACAATGAAAGATATAATTTCATCTTCTTTGAATGTAATGTGTGTATTTATATTTAGAAATTACATGTGAAGACAAGATAAAAGTCAAAATACAAGATCAGAAAACATTTTGAACTGAGCAGTTATATAAATACCTTGGTCAAACAGGTAGGATGAAACTGAGTCAAGCCTAGAGGTATAGCTATGGTGTTACTGCATAAATTTAAAAAATGAAGACCGAAAACTAACGGAATAAACATCCACTTAAAGAAGTTATCAAAGAAAACCTCAAAATAGAAAAAAATGATGAAGTATAAATCTATGAAATAGAAACCAATTACACAGCTGAAAATGTCAAGAGACAAAAATACATCTTTGAAGAAATGAATATCATTGGTAAATTCCTGAGGAAAACAATGAAAACAAGAGAAAAACACAAAATAACTAAGGTGACAAGAAAAAAAGTGAGACATCATCACAGACCTGACCAACATTAAAAGGATAGTAAGAATATATAAGCACAACTTTGTAGCAAAAAAATAAATAAATTAGATAAACTGGAAAACTATTTGAAAAATATGTAACTCATAAAATAAAAAAAAGGAAACAGAAAATTTAAATGGTCATGTAATTATTTAAGGAAATGAAAATTACTTAACTTTCTCATATCCATATAGCTTCACTGAGAAACTCTACTAAATATATAACATGGAAATAACCAAATATTCAATTTCTTTCAGAAACCAAAAAATGAGGCATCAATTCTAATTTTTAAAAGGTCAGAATAACCATTATTCCTGACTTAATAAGAATGTCAAGTTTACAAAAAAGTAAATGCCAAACTCATTCATGAATACAATTTTTTAAAATGAAGAGAAAAATACAACAAACGAATTCCAGAAATATATAACTAGAATAATACATCATGACAACGTTGTTTTCTTCTCAACAATTCAAGGGTAGTTTAACTTTCAAAAATTCTATCAATTGAGTTTTTCTCACTATTAGAGTAAAGGAAAAGAGTCATATGGTCATCATAATATATGAAAAAAAAATTAATCATATACACCTGATGGAATATTTCAACAAACCAGAGGAACATTGAAGCTTCCTAGTCTCATAAATATATCTAAAAGCAATAATACTAACATAATAATTATTAAGGAGGTGGTGAAAGTACTCTTTTTGAGGTAATTGACATAAGTGTATCTACTATCACAGTGATACCAGTTTGTCCTGGTCAATGCAGTAAGGCAAGTAAAAGAAATAGTAAGTATGTTGATTAAAAAAGAAATAATAAAAACCATACTTATTCTTGGACAATATAATTTTGTACCTAAAAAATCCCAAAGCAACTACAAGAAATTATTAGAATTAGTAAGTGGTTTTAGCAAGTATTTTTAGAAACTCGTTAATATCTGAAAAGCACTTCTATTTCTATATGGCAACACTAAGAGTTAGGAAATGCAACATTTTCAAGAGATAAAATTTATGCTATCAACAAGAATACAAGTGGCTAGGAATAGGCCTAATAAAAGTTGTGTGATATTTCTATTCAGAAAGAAGGATTACTCATTGACAGCAATTACTGGTAACCTAAATAAGACACTGAATACGCCATGTTCATGGAAGGAAGATGATTTTGTAAATACATCAATTCTGCCTAATGTAGTATGTAAATTAAATAAAACTCCAACTGGTATTTTGATGAGCCATGACATGCTACTTCTAAAATGCATATGGAGTTCAAAGGAAATCCTAAAGATTAATGTGGAAGAACTATGATAATTAAGAGAATATGATATTAGTGAGAAGATAGACAAAATAAATATCCAGATATGCCTCTGCATTTTGATTGATGGCAAATATGCACTGCAAAGTAGTGGAGTGAAACAGCAATGTTTTCAGTGTATGTTGCTATGAGAGAATTGGTTACCCATATGGAAAAATAAAACAAAAATCATTTTTCCCCTTAAAACTATATTAAAAAATGTAGTCTAGTGTGTTGTAGTTCTAAATATGGGATAATATGTTCCTGATGTCAGGGAAAATGAGATTTGTTAAAAAGGACAGAAACAACAAAGCATTAATCTAAAGGAAAAGATAGATTGACTTCACTACTTTATAATTAAGAACTTTTGGTCATTGAGAGACACCATGTAAAAAGTGAAAACTCAAATCACAGAGTGAAAGAAGGTATTTTAGAACATAAAATTGGCAAGCACCTCATATTCAGAATATAGAAAGAACACCTAACTATCAATAAGAAGAGAGATAACTCAATAAAAAAAGTATAAAAGCAATTCCAACAGGCACTTCAAAAAAGAGGAAATCCAATTGGTCAACATGTATTCAAAAAGGTGTTCAACCACAATAGTCATTAAGAAAATTCAAATAAAACCACAATGAAATACTGCTACACACCTATCAGAATGTCTACAAGATTATAAAGTGTGACAACATTTGGTGAGGTTGTAGTGAAATTGGAATTTTCATTCTAATACGCTACTGGTGAAAACTGTAATTAGCATAGTCATGTTTGAGTACTGCTTGACATTATCCTCTAAGTTGAAAATAAACTTATCCTATGATCTAATAATTATACATCTGAATGTAATACCTAGATAAATACATGCATGTGTGAATAAAAGTCCCACATGAAAAAAAATATTTGAAATGGCAAGAAAGAAATTAGGATAATGTAAAGTCTAGTGAAAGTCTTCACTAGAATAGAATAGATAATTAAATATCAGTATAGTCATAAAGTGGGAAACTGTCCATGGAATGCTGTATGGTAACTATAGCCACCAATAAAAACATAAATCATTCTCACAAACATTATGCTGAACAAAATTTATCTGATAGAGGAATAGATGCTATATTACTTTATCTTATATTATTCCATTTACATAAAGTATAAAACAGAAAAACAAAACTGTGGTGCTTGAAGATGCATACGCCAATGGTGAAATCAAAAAGACAAGTAAGGATGTGATAGTGATCAAGGGCGGGATAATGATTATCTCCAGGAACATGGAGGGTGTGGCGACTTGGAAAGGTGTAGGTTTGGGTATTCTAAGGTGTTGACAGCATTCTGTTTCTTGACCTGGAAAATGGGGACACAGGTGTTCACTGACAATTCATCCAACTATACCTTTTTTTATGTGTTTTTATAGAAAAGAGAAAGAATGAGGGACTAATGACCGAAGAGGTGATTTTATTCTAGGTGGCGTGCTGATAAAATTTTACCTCCATTTCCCTATGAAATCTCCATGATTCCAGAAAGATGGTGTGGGAGTGGCTATGACTGAGAGCTCAGCCTTCAGTTTTGGTATGAAGGAAATTCAGGGGTTGACTCTGGATGGATAACTATTCTCTGTGAGAGGAAATTAACGGGGAATAACTAAGTCATAGTTGATGCTATGAAACCTCCTGGCTCAACTATTCTAGCTCAATAGCACAGTCTGGGAAATAGGGCTCCAGATATGATTAATAATGCTGCAATCACTAATTACCAACACTGAGCCATTGTCCGGACGGGAGCTAACAAGTTAATTTTGGCCTAAGGTCTCACAGGTTCTGAAGAAGTCGTGTTTACCAGCAGCTCCATGTTGCAGATACTGAACCAACACCTCGTGCTAACCGTTTGGCCCTTTCCATTCCCTCTTCTACCTGGAATGAACTCGGACTGACTTAATCTCATGGGTCCTTAAGCTGGTTGGGTAATACTTTTTAAATTAAGAAATACACAAGAACCCATTACTCAAAAAGGCATGAACGGCTTGAGTAATTAATCAGTGGGTAAAAAGAGATACAACCGCATTTGTGTTTTTCTTGGTGAATCTTTGTCTTCAGTTACATAAGTCAAGCCCTGTGTCTTCTGGCACTTTGGGGTACTATTCTGATTCCTAACCTCTCTCCCTTCAGACAGTGGTTGTCCAACTCCCTACATTGATGGGGCTATTGGTTTTTGCTATCTCTAATGCAAGCCTTAGGGATGATATGCCCAATGGACTTGACAACGTGGGAAATATATTTGTCATCACAGGTCCATTTCTAGTTTCGCAAATTTCTTGATAATCCAAGCTGTGTCAAGTGATTGTTAACCCAGGCCAAAACCCACTAGAAGAGTGTCTTCCATATAGTACATACTCAGTATTTATATCTATAGATATAAATATAGATATGTAACAATGTATTAAATCTATATATGTCTTGAATATAAATTAGTATACCTAATGTGTATGCATATACATGTGTGTGTGTATATATATGCATCATTTTCCTTAGCATTTAAAATTGAATTTCTCAAAGTAATTGCTAATCAAATATCATACATAGAAGTAGCTGGGGTTTGAACCTTTAAGTGCAGTATGAACTGGTTTCCCCAAAGATATGTAAAGGTCATCATAATTTAATTTGGGTGAGGAGAACAATTCAAAACTGCTTGGGTTCTGCAATAATCAACGTCATGAATTCCTTGTCTGTGCCCTACTGAGCCCTAAATCCATGAGTTCATAGAAACTTCTATAGATCACCACAGCTCCTTCCAGAATCTTGTGTGAATCAAGATCACACATTGTCTTTGCTCAGAAAGGATAGGAAGACACGTGCACACATGTAGCCACACTGAGGAAGCTGGACTATAATTATATTCAGTAGTCCCCAGGAGCTCCCAGGAAAAGGCTCCCCGAAAATATTCATAAAAATCCACCCTAAAGCTTAATCTAGCACTTCAAAAAGTGAAACACCTTTAAACACTTTTTGTCCCTCCCCGTTCACATAAATTTCATTGAAAACATAAAACATGAAATTATACATCGACAAAGAAACACGATCTCTTTTTATCCATGAAAATAACTAATTCAACAACGTAGAATTAAAATAATATACATACACTCCTTAGCAAATGGAAGAAAGGTACAGAGTTGGTCTTATATATTTTTTCTCTTTGATTTTTTTCTACCAGATTTTGACCTTTCATATATTGCCCTTCATCAGTGTAAACAAGTATAATTGTTTCAAAGTCCATTTCCATTACAATTCTAACTCTACTTGGACAAAGGCAAGATGCAGATTTTTTTTCAAACTCCAAACTGTTCCAAGTGAATGGAAATTAAATCAGAAGCAATTTAAAATTGTGTTTATTTATGTGTAGCCTACCATGTTCCAACTGCTTACACAAATTCACGTGGTTCATCATTAAAAGGAAATTGAGCAAATTCAAAGAGAAAAAATGAAGTTATGAAAGCTAGTTGAAGCTGGGAAAAAATTAGACATTATGTGCTAGGTGTGGGTTTGCTAGGTGTGGGCTACAACCTTGGCTCTCTGATTCCTACACATCGAAGCTAAAGGGAAAAACAACAAATAACACACAAGGGAATCCCCATAAGGTTAACAGCTGATCTCTCAGCAGAAACTCTACAAACCAGAAGGGAGTGGCAGGACATACTGAAAGTGATGAAGGAGAAAAACCTGCAACCAAGATTACTCTACCCAGCAAGGATCTCATTCAGATTTGATGGAGAAATTAAAACCTTTACAGACAAGCAAAAGCTGAGAGAGTTCAGCACCACCAAACCAGCTTTACAACAAATGCTAAAGGAACTGCTCTAGACAAAAACACAAGAGAAGGAAAAGTCCTATAATAACGAACCCAAAACAATTTAGAAAATGGGAATAGGAACATACATATCGATAATTACCTTAAATGTAAATGGACTAAATGCTCCCACCAAAAGACACAGATTGGCTGAATGGATACAAAAACAAGACCCATATATATGCTGTCTACAAGAGACCCACTTCAGACCTAGAGACACATACAGACTGAAAGTAAGGGGATGGAAAAAGATATTCCATGCAAATGGAAACCAAAAGAAAGCTGGAGTAGCAATTCTCATATCAGACAAAATAGACTTTAAAATAAGGACTATCAGAAGAGACAAAGAAGGACACTACATAATGATTAAGGGATCGATCCAAGAAGAAGATATAACAATTGTAAATACTTATGCACCCAACATAGGAGCACCTCAATACATAAGGCAAAAACTAGCAGCAATAAAAGGGGAAATCGACAGTAACACATTCATAGTAGGGGACTTCAACACCCCACTTTCACCAATGGACAGATCATCCAAAATGAAAATAAATAAGGAAACACAAGCTTTAAATGATACATTAAACAGGATGGACTTAATTGATATTTATAGGACACTCCATCCAAAAACAACAGAATACACATTTTTCTCAAGTGCTCATGGAACATTCTCCAGGATAGATCATATCTTGGGTCACAAATCAAGCCTTGGTAAATTTAAGAAAATTGAAATTATATCAAGTATCTTTTCCGACCACAACGCCATGAGACTAGATATCAATTATAGGAAAAGAGCTGTAAAAAATACAAACACATGGAGGCTAAACAATACACTACTTAATAACTTTTATTTTATTTTATTTTTTTAACATCTTTATTGGAGTATAATTGCTTTATAATGATGTGTTAGTTTCTGCTGTATAACAAAGTGAATCAGCTATACAAAAACATATATCCCCATATCTCCTTTCTCTTGCATCTCCCTCCCACCCTCCTTATCCCACCTAATTTACTCATAAAAATAACTCCGGTTCCAGCTTCAGAAGTCCTGGGTTAGGGTCCATTTTCCCTACGTAATAATGGTATGAGCTTGTTCAAGTTGTTTAACTTCCCTGGTTATCCAACAATAAGGGGCTAAATAATCACAAGGCATTTCATTTTTAAAAAGTTTTATACTTAAATTTGTTATTTTCAAATGGATCTCCCAGTTATTTTAATTAGAGCAGCTTAAGTATTATGCTTCTGAAGTAGAACACTTTGTTTCCTTTGCCCTCTCTCTCACATACTGACATGCTGACACACACCACTCCTCCTCTTGTTATGAATACGTACTTAACTCTAGGGTGACATGCTGCCATTCTTAATAGGTGCATATTAGGTGGAAGGATGAGCATCTTTTAAGAAGCAGATGGAAACTCAGTTGGAAAAGCACAGGAAATATCAAAATGAGAAACAGCTGAGTTGGGACAAGAACACAGAGTGAAAACTAAATGGTGTCTGTGTAAGGTTCAAGAGGATTGGTTAAATTCACATCACCAGCCTGCTTTCTTTGCTGTTGTGTGCATATCAAGGCCACCTCTTAGGACGGTGTGCAAGGATCCTGGGAAGAGAGGAGAGGAAGGAAGGCTGAAAGCTACCCCTTTGCTTGTGCCTGTGCTTGTGAGAGGGATCGCATTTTCCTAATTGTACAAAGGTATCAGATGGGTTAGTGGTAGAGCTAGTCTACATTTCAGCAAAAACAACTGTGAGTAAATATTGAGTCACTGACAAAGAGTTGATTTTTGTTGTAGATTAAGCAGGGCAGGAAATACCTAAATTATAGCGGGGGTTTAAGTTAGATCAAGGAGGTGTATCCGGAGGTTTTGAAAGAAAAGGTGGACTGTTATCTTTCTAAGATGGTTCTAGATCCTCTATAATGCCAGTTTTAGGGACCCAGCAGACTTCTTTGAGATCACGGAGTCACGGCAACAGAACTCTAATGTCTTCATTTTTCTTGTTTCCTTAAACACAAGCTAAATTATGCTCACTATTGAGTTAGCAGAGTGAAACATATTATTACCAATTCACTTACATAAGGATGCTGAGATTCAGTGACTCTGAAATATCACGACAAATATAGAAAATATAACCCAAAATGTAAAAGGTACAATTAACACTTCATCTGATTTGACTTTTGTGAGTGGGGTCTGGGCGTGCATCCTCCTTACTAAGGGCCTAAAATGGTTGCAAATGTCCCTTGGCCCTGTTACTATCTGCCTCCAATCTTTAAAAAGGGTCCTTGGTGCCTGTTAGTTAGGAAGCAGGCAAAATAAGGTCAAATAAAAGTCAGAGTATGGTGGGCTGCAATTTTTCTTCTCATGCATTCCAAATTAAGAGGGAATGTAAGGGTTAACTATAAAGTATTCCACCTTGAACTCCCACACTCTCTTTATCTAGCACACCATAATAAAAGATCAAGAGTTCCTGCTTATTATCTTATTTTTCCTGCTTGCTCCACCAGGCTAAGGCCCAGTCTGGTTATGGATTAGCATGGTGATCGATAGTAAAGCCTGCTGTCTCTCTCGGCAGGGGAAAATGAACTCAAAATGCAGTCAAACTCTTATTGATCAAGAATATAGGTCTCACTTTCATTACCTCTGTCTCCTGATAACCCACAAATAATGTGATGAGCTGCTAATGTCTCTGATTTTCAATGGACCCTTCACCCCTCCTGTCTGCACATTGCAGCTTTTATTTTCATCTTGATACACACTCTGTGTAATTTATGGAGCACTAACTCTCACTCTCTTACCGTCAGACCTGGTCAATCAGAGGTAATCATATCCCTCTTCACTGGGATGAGGCTCCAGCGAGTTCAAAATATAGTTTTCAAACATGCCAAGGAAATGCAATATGCAGCCGATTTCTTTTGGGGACAGAGAGATGCAAAGTCTTCTCGATGAAGCAACACTCAGATTGGTGGTGACCTTCTCAGGATCTGACCTGCTTCTACTGAAGTAGCCCCTGACTTGGCAAACGTAACCGTTCAAGTCTCTTGTACGGCTAATCTCGTCTCAGTTTCTGCTTCTCAGAGGACCTGATCTGATGCAGATTCTTTTTACCACTGTGAATATTGGCTCTCAGGGTGGGCAATGGCTGTGGTGTAGAAGAGGGTCCCCTTTCCCCTTGGTCACTTAATGACCTCAGAAAGTTTCTGTTAAATAGCTGTAGAAAAGAGTTTATAAAGAGGTCCTCAAGTATAAAACAGCATCCAACATGGGTATAGGACAGACTCTGCTGAACTTTATTATTTTCCACAGTCGAACTGTTAAAGTCAAATTAAAGCTAGTAACAGTTGCTTTACCTCTCAGATCTAAACTAAGGGAATGCTCAGCTAATTGAATCCCTTTTGTGAGGAAAGTCAGAGTATTTTCTGCTGACAATCTGATTAAAATAGATCAGAGTGATGCAAATAAAATCCTCTTTCCTGGAGGGAATACCAGATGACCAACAGCAAATAAAGTGATGAAATACTCTGCTTTTGGTTCAGCCGATAGAGTCTGAATGGTGTTTTCCAGCTCCAGTCCAAACAATTTGTACACCTGTTGAAAATAAAATAAAATATGACAGTGGTACAGAGTCTGGGGGATTAAGGTGATTTGTACTGATCTCTGAAAGCTGAGGTAATTGCAGGTCTCATTTTCCTCTTTTGTTCTGCAGAGCCGCATTTGAAATTTGACAAGAAAGTCCTCTCTCCCTTCCACTTTTTTTATTTTTTGCAGAGGACTAGGTGGAAATTTCACCAGATTTCCCCCTTTCCTCTCTGCTGTGTCTCCTTTGAAACGCTCTGGTTTCCTTTGGCTCATGAAATGAGATAAAGGGAAAACCAATCCAGTGTAGACTTTTGTTTACTTGGCAGATTTAGGAACTACCCTGGAAGGCATGCTCTTTCATTTATTGTTTTAAAAATATCCTACAAAGAGGGAAGAGATATGGGAACATATATATATGTATAACTGACTCACTCTGTTATAAAGCAGAAACTAACACACCATTGTAAAGCAATTATACCCCAATAAAGATGGTAAAAAAAAAAAAAAAAAAGAAAGAAAAACATACATACATAATTCATAGCATCCAATGGGGGCAAAACAACAGGCTGCTCTGGAGAAGAAAAGCTATTGCTGTACATTTCTTTTTAAGGCAAGCAACTTTCCCCGTGGCTTTTCTTCATAAAAAGAAAACAAAGATATGGATATGAGTGTAGATGTGGTTATGTGTATACATACAATGTAGCAAATGTACACAAAAATATTTGTCATAAAAACAATATGAGTGGGAATGTAAAATGGTGCGGCAGATGTGGAAAATAGTATTGCAATTCCTCAAAAAATTAAACACTGAATTATCATATGAGCCAGCAATTCCACTTCTGGATATATACCCAGATGAAGTTTAAGCAGGGAGTCATCACAGCATTATTCACAAGAGCCAAAAGGTGGAAGCTACCCAAGTGTCCATCAACATATAAATGGATAAAAAGATGTGTTATATACATACAACGGAATATAATTCAGACTTAAAAAGGAAGACAACTTTGACAATGCTATAAAATGGATGAACCTTGAAGACATTATGCTAAGTGAAATAAGCCAGACACGAAAGTTCAAGTACTGTATGGTTACACTTATATGAGGTACCTAAAAGTGTCAAATTCACAGAGAGAGAAAACAGAATGGTGGTTGCCAGGGCCTGGGAGCATAGGAGAATGGAAAGTTAATGTTTAATGGGAACAGAATTTCAGCTGGGGAAGATGAAAGAGTCCTGGAGATGGATAGTGGTAATGTCTTCACAACAATGTGAATGTACTTAATGCCACTGCAAGGCAGAAATACAGATACAGATGTAGAGAACAAACGTATGGACACAAAGTGGGGAAAGCGGTGGGGGGGCGGGGTGGTGTGATGGATTGGGAGATTGGAATTGACATGTATACATTAATATGTATAAAATAGATAACTAATAAGAAGCTGCTGTATAAAAAAATAATTAAATTAAATTTTAAAAAATGCCAATGAGCTGTACACCTACAAATGATTCAAAGGGTAAATCTTAGGTTATGTATATGTTACCACAATAAGAGAAACAATATGAGTTTTACAATGCTATTTCTTATAACATCCCTAGGTTTAAAGAAATATCATAATGTTCAAAATGCCATTCACTAGAAACATCTCTGTAAAGGCTAACATAACGTGGTCTAGCTATGTAGCTGTCAAGTTGTCTGGTTGAATAAAGTGGTAAAATTTAGAGATGTTACAGTAATGGTCTTTAAGATTGTGGTTGAACGTGTGTCTAAGTGTGCTTATTCATTCCTTGCTGAAGTAACTATATTAAAGAATGGGTCTCAGGTGTTCATTGCGTGAGGGCACCTTGGCCAGGGTTCCAGAGTCACCTCAGAAGAATCCTAGAAACATAGTTGGAAAACCAATACTCTAGAAAAACTGAAAGATAGATTTATTTTTCTAGATATCCTGGTTGCATCATCTTGAGGCTTTTAGCATCCAGAATATCAATATAGAGAGCCCATGTTCACTCTTTAGTGAGTTAACAGAAATGACACCCTTGGACCATCATGTACCAACAATCATACAAAACCAACTTTGAAGTTTTGGGTATTGGATTTCTAGCTGAATTACAAAGCCCAAACCCCTTTTAATTTGATAAAAAGGCTTTCCATGAAGACAAGAGGCCATGAAAGATATTGGCTTTACTCATGATCTGTACAATCCTTTGATTGGAGCCAAGGGAAGACATTTCTCTTTTCAAAGCCCTAAAATCTTTGGTGACCCAAAATACATAGACACGGCTTCAGAATTGTGGCAACATCTATTAAGTAATAAATAACAGTCTGTTCTAACAAAACAAAACCAAACAAAAACCAAGAAACTTTTTGAATGTGTAAGCTCTCACGTTCCCCAAATCGAGGAAAAACAAGGCTACCTTTCCAAGCACTGATGGTTAACTGGAGCCACTTCCTCATGCATGTGTTTTGATGAATCCTGTGTGTCATGAGACTTGTCCAAGAGGTTAGGTGAAACGTTTTCCCCCTGCAACAGCACATAATTGTTCCTCTCAGCTACAATGGAACCTAAGGTTCTGTGATTTTGGAGCACTAATTTCTCCTGATCCCTTTTCTTGGGACCCTGTGTGCCATAGGGTTAGCCCAGCTTTCCTGATATGGCAACAATATTGCATGATTTTCAACTCTTTAGTGTAAATTGTATATTAAAATACTCTTGTTTCTTTGTTATTTCTCCCTTGATCCTAAAATAGATTTTAGGTACTTCTTAGATTAGTCCTAGGAATAGGTCCTGACCCATGCCTCAAAAAGTGCATCTACATGATTCATATAACAAGTAGTTATAGTTGAGAGTGGAACTCAATTTTCCATCCATACCTAGAGCCCAATATGTGACACCTGCCACGAGAGGCAAATACATTTTGTCTACTAGGTATGACCTACTTGTTAGGTGTGCTGGTACCCATCCACTTGGTTCCAGACTTGTCAAAGCATACATAAGCAATACAGAGGAGTTATCTTCAAGGAAAGGAGCCAATGAAGGGGCTCTGAGCTTGGGAATATATCATATATTTTATGACAATTTCAGCTAAAATGGGTGAGCTATTAAAACACCCTCAATATTTTTGTTTTCTTTTTACCATCTTACCATCACATGAGCTGTCTCCTTTAATATGAAAGTCTTCCACTCATGAACGCCTTGCCTAGGATAAATGTAAGCTATGGTGTTACTCCCCTACCTGTTTATCCAGGGTGTGGTGTTTCATTTGTGCAGTTTAGAATAGAGCTGTGGAATAAGAAATATGCCTTAATACTGGATGATAGTTTTATTTCACACAAGCAACATCAATACTGATTAGTCACAGTGTCCTATAAGCAATGCCAATTTTTTTTTTTTTTTTTTTTTTTGCGGTACGCGGGCCTCTCACTGTCGTGGCCTCTCCCGTTGCGGAGCACAGGCTCCGGATGCACAGGCTCAGTGGCCATAGCTCATGGGCCCAGCCGCTCCGTGGCATGTGGGATCCTCCCGGACTGGGGCACGAACCCGCGTCCCCTGCATCGGCAGGCAGACCCTCAACCACTGCGCCACCAGGGAAGCCAATGCCAATGTTTTTATTTGTGTAAATAAACTCTGTTTATTGGTCCATCAAAGTGCCACTCCCCACCCACTAGAGTTTTGGTTATAATTATTACTTCCAAAGTAGGTCTGGCTTCCCATATTACCATCGTTCCTATTCTAGGATGCAAGCTGATTGGCTAACATAGTTTACCAAATTTTATTACAGCCAAGCAATATATAATTTTGGTCATCACATGAGTGGCTACATTCTTCTGCCCTCCTTTGATAAAATACTTGTACCAGAGTCATAGTATTCATAAGCTTATGAAGAAGAGAAAACAGGGGAAACCTTCCCTGAGTTTTTATATCCAAGTTACGAGGTAAGGTTAGCCTCAGATGTCTACTGCCCTAGTTTGTGTTTCTGAAAGGCTAGTCAATAGCTATTCAGGACTCAGGACCTTTAGCGTCCCAAAGGAAGATGATTCTGACCACCTCTTCTGACTGGAGTGTGAACACCTCCAAGAGTAAAAGCTACAACTAATGTCAATCCTTTAATGAGCCATTAAGTCTGCTGGTCAATACTACCAGTGTCCTTGGATGCGGGGATATTGGTCTTCCATTCTCCCTAGTCGTTTTCTTAGGCTTGGCTCTAGAGAGGTGGAAGAAAATAGTGTCTGTGTTATTGTTCTTGATTGGCACAAAGAGTTCAATTAGTGGGGAAGAAAGGTCAGAAGGAGAAAGAAGCTTTCCTGAGCCAGCCCGATCTCATCTTGTCTCATCAGCATTTGGGTAACTCAGGGCAGCATATGGTCAGCTAGACCTGCATGTGTCCTGATGTGAATTTATCTCAATGCTTTCACATACTCAATCAGTGACCCGGGGGCTAACCCCTATTCGCTCTCCTTACTTGGAGGGTCTGAGCTCTTCTCATTCTTCCAACTACAGTGGCCTGCAGATGTATTTACCAATCATCCCAGTACTTTTATCTATGGGCTTGGTGGCAAATGGAGCTTTGCTAAATGCTTCCTGCACTTCCACTGAAATTCTCATTTCCCTAGTTATGTTATGCATCACCATGATTTATTACTGCCTGATATTTGGAATGTGCTGCTACCACCATTCTTGCCCTTTGTTTCAGGCTTTTGTCTCCTACCAATGCCTACATATGTGCCATTGGCATTGTTGTCCCAATCTCTGTCTTGAAAATTGTTTAACTATCCCGTGATTGACATATGAGCCAGGATTACTGTCTGGATCCCAGGAACCAGTTTTCTAGCTGTGCCTCAGAATTTAAAGCTTTTCCATTTAACACAGAAGATTTCCATTATGAGTTGAATTATGTCCCCCTCAGAATTTATATGTTCAAGTTCTAACCTCCAGTACCTCACAATGTGACCTTATTTGGAAACAGGGTCATTGCAATGCAATTAGCTAAAATGAGGTCATACAGAAGTAGGGTGGGCCCCTAATCCCATATGGCCGATGTCCTTAAAAAGACGGGACATTTAGACACAGATATGCACATAGAAGTATTGCCAAATGAAGACAGAGTCAGAAATTGGTATGATATAGCCAAAAGCCAAGGAAAACAAAGATGCCAGAAAACCACCAGAAGCAAAGGGAGAGGTACAGAACAAATTCCCCCTCTCAGCCCTCAGAAGGCGACAACACTTGCAATGTTTTGATCTTGGACTTCTAGTCTACAAAACTGAGACAATACATTTTTGTTTTAAACTATTCAGTTTGTGGCCCCAAATTGAGACAGCACCAGAAAAGTAATACAGTCTCCATGTGATATAATTTCAGCTGTGTGATTTTCAGACAGCTTGCTTGTCTATGGCTGACCACATTCTCATAAAGAGATGTAATAGTCTGGACCCAACTTTAATTTGTATTATTTATATTCCTCCTTTTATTAACTTATTATTTTATCCAAGAACCGTATCCTTTCATGACCTACTATTCTTCTTTAATATTTGCCTACAGTAGAAAAATGCATGTTTCAAAGTAAAATTGAAGGGACAGTATTTGGGCTTCACTGATAAATGTTTACCTGCTTTTATAAAAATACAGGAATTTACAGATATTAAGGCTTCTTCGAGGAGATTTATGAAACATACAAATTTTGTTTATTGCTGAATAATACAAACATTCACATGTTTAACATTTGGATTTTTTTCATGCTTCTTTACTCAAAATGCATTTATATTTTTATGTTCCTGACATGGTATAAATTTCTTTCTTGGAAAAAATATAAATTTCAGGTTAATTCTGATAATATGTGTACTCCTTAAGTTGCCCAGCATTTTTTTTCTGGCTGACATTATCTGCTTTGCAAAATATTTTGTAACGTGAGATTACATAATTTTTCTGTAGTAAAAAAAGTAGTTAGTGGTTTCCCTGGTGGCGCAGTGGTTGGGAGTCCGCCTGCCGATGCAGGGGACACGGGTTCGGGCCCGGGTCCGGGAGGATCCCACATGCCGCGGAGAGGCTGGGCCCGTGAGCCGTGGCCGCTGAGCCTGCGCGTCCGGAGCCTGCGCTCCGCAACGGGAGAGGCCACAACAGTGAGAGGCCCGCGTACAGCAAAAAAAAAAAAAAAAAAAAAAATGTAGTCGGGAGTTCCCTGGTGGTCCAGTGGTTAGGACTCAGAGCTTTCACTATCGTGGGCCCAGGTTCAATCTTAGTCGGGGAACTAAGATCCCACAAGCTGCACAATGTGGCCAAAAAGAAAAAGAAAAGAAAAGAAATGTAGTTAGTCAATACAGAACCATCATCTGTCTATTGGATCATCTTCATGAATGATGCCTATGTTTACCCATGTCTAAATGATATAAGGAAGTTATTAACATGAATTAAAGTCACAGAATCGATCAATTTATTATTTATTAGGAAAGGTACAACAAAGAATTATTGATTGAAACCTCCACTAATTTAAAAAATGTATATATGTATGTATAAATAACATACATATATAATGATTTATGTTGAAATATTTTGACATAAATATTGCAATTGACATATATACATAATGTGTATAAAATAGATAACTAATAAGGACCTGCTGTATAAAAAAATAAATTAAATAAAATTCAAAAAATGAAAACATAAATGGGAGAAAAAGAAATATTTCAAAGTATTCAATATCTATACCCATTTTTATCCTTATCAGTTATTTTGTTGCTCGTTATGCCTGAATGTAATTTCTTTGAAATACATAACTCTCTAAGTTAAAATTTAAACGAGATGGGCCTGAAACGGGCAAGTGAGTATACTCAGCTTGGCGACCTATAAATAGAGCAGAGATTATTTCTCAAAGCTTTCTTTTCTTGTGGCTCGTTGATCATTCCATGACCTAGAGAAGTTCCAGTTGTATTCCACAAAACTTGGTGGTGCACAGAGGTACTTCAGGGCCCACCCCAGGGACAGGAGATAATTAAGTGCAGGAGGTTTTTTCCTATATCCTGAATAGAGTAGTTCTATTTTTATGTTATATATATATATTTACATTACATATATATACATATTTGTATCCTGTAAGATTATTGTTAGCAGTGGTATCTCCCTGCTAATTAAGAAAAGTTATTAAAAACTTTGGACTTCATATGGTTTCTCCAAACAATATTATTTAGATACAAAAAAAAATTGCTTTTTAAAAATTTTTGGCTTTCTTCGCAAAGAACCTCACAGTCATAACCAATGCGAACTCACATACACACAGTCTTAAGCTTTTAACTTTGTGTAATTATACTGTCGAGTTCCACATGGTTCAATTGCACATATGACATCCTCTGGAAATATTTCTAATGGTTTGTGTAACCAAATAATTTACACTGGAATTTTTTTCCCAGAAGAAGATACATTTAATTCATTTATCAAAAGAGTTCAATTTTTTCCCACAAGAAATTTTTGTTAAATTTTATTTAGAAAATTTCCTAGAAAAGTAATGTTTTGAGCAAAACGTACTTACTTAACATAAAGAATTTAAGTAATGTGAAACATAGTAGAAGATAAAGAAAGAAAAAGAAAACTTTCCAATCCCTCCATCAGAATTAGAGATTAACATTAGCTACACATGATTCTAAAAATATTTGTATAAATATATAGCAATATATAAAGATTGACAAAGTTGACAGAGGATACTTAAGATTATATTGTAAAAGTTATATCATATATGATATTTTAAAATAATGAATTGTGTTGTTTGTTACCTTAATTTTACTTGAAATTGTTGTAAATATAAAAACAAAGTATAAAAATTACTCAACATATAGTAGGATTTCTCACATGAATTATTGTTTCTGATGTTAAGAAGATAATTTTTTAAAGACATTAAAAGTTTGGGATTCTTGTGGTGTTATTTATCCTCACATCTCAGTAACAGGCTTTCCATTGTGGAAAACATAGGTATTGATATATTCCCACTTTGCCCCTACATTTCAAAACTGTCCATTATATTAGGTCCCATTTCTCCAGGTCTATAACACTGTTATTCAATTTAGTAACAATGGTTTCCATGGTTATTTAGTATTACTTTTATACTTAAATTGATTCCTACGGAACGCCATGTATTTTATCATGGTTTCTCAATTCTTGAGTTGTTTTTATTTAACTTTTCTTTGACCATATTTCACTGACAAGAACTGTTTTCTTTTCCTTGTTGCCAAGTTTGTTCACATTGGATGATGTTAGCCTGTGCCTCTATGAATGACAAACTTGGCAGACTATAAAGTTCTTGTTTCACAGCTACTTTGCAGATCTGGGGGGGAAATATCACCCCATTGTTGGCCACACTGAGACGGCTTGGTTTGTCTGCCCTTTAGATGTTTTATCATTACTAACTAGGTGCCTAAAGACTTATGAAAAAATGAAAACCAAATATTTACACTTTAAAGTACATCTAACTGGCTAAAGAATTATATCTGTAGTGTACTTTTCACTTGTAGTCTGATAATAGTTCAAAAATCAATTTAAAACTTGTACTTTAAAAGATTTCTATTACACTTCTTTTTTATTAGGAAATTTGCCTATCTTTAAAAAAATTTCCCCTCTATTTTTTGATTCCCTTCAAGGTACTACTAATTTTACTTGTGTTATTTCAACTTTGCCTATTCATAAATCTATTTGTTGCTATTTTTTTTTTCTTTACAACATCACTTGCTATCATTTTCTTTGGCCCCTGTATAAATAGTGTTCAAAATATGGTCCTCACAGTATCAGCATTATCAGCATCCCATATTTAAAAGTGTCTTGAATTTATTAGCCTGGGACAATCTTATAAGCCTGTATTACTCATTTTCATATATCCAATAGTTAACCTTTGTTTGCGACATACAACGTATTTTATAAAATATGATTACTGATTCATTTACATCTGATTTTATGATATATTTATTTGTGGATTGACAGAGTATTATAAACAATTTTCCCTATTTGGCCTTGTTGTAACCACAAAATAGCAGGTTCCCCTTTTCATGTAGTTGAACAGGAGACATGAGGGAGAAGGTAGCTTTTTTACCTAAATTGACAATGAAGTTAGTAAATTCTGTAATTCAAGACTAGTTTTATTTTATAATCCAAAGAATTAGTTTGAGGTCTTTATTGATCAAACTATTCGGATGTTTGCCAAATTATGCTTTACACTGCATAAAAATGTGGGTGTGTTTTACAATCAGAATGAAATATAACATTGTAGAAAATAGGTGCATAAATAAAGGAAAGATTTATCTGAAATATTTCAGGGAGACAATGTGTGGTTATCTCACAGCTATCTTCAGAGTGAATTCTGAATCAAAATGATCAATTCACAAACCGCAATGGATTGGTATTAATCTGAGGACCATGGTTTTTCTTTAAATGAGCAACTTACAAAATAGTGATATACTTAAAGAAACCTGACTATTTTTTTGGAAGTATATTTGGGTACATACTCACTGAAAACAGAAGTGTTTAGTTTTCTAGGTGATAGTATAATGTGGCTGGGAGTCTTGCCATGCAAACAAAATAACCTATTAAAATTTATCCTCTGTGTCCAAATTTTGCACATTTTTTCACACTTACTCCTAACGAAAATGGATAGAGTCAATGAAAATTATTTATTTAATTGAACTCTCTGTTATTTTATTTTGAAGAAACAGTGTAAGCAGCCTTTTCAAATATTTTATCCCTTCACCAACCTGTTTCTCTTATAATTCAAGTCTACTTGGTGTTGCTTTCTATAACCTTTAGTGAACCATTTAGTCAGTAGTCTTACACCACTTCTGTGTGCAAAGAACAGAAAAAGAGGTATGCTTTCCATTTGTAATAAAGGGAACAAAGTGGCTTTAGTGTAAAAAAAGGTATTATGCTAAATATCTACATGTAGGGGCTTCCCTGGTGGTGCAATGGTTGAGAGTCCGCCTGCCGATGCAGGGGACACGGGTTCGTGCCCCGGTCTGGGAGGATCCCACATGCCGCGGAGCAACTGGGCCCGTGAACCACAACTACTGAGCCTGCGCGTCTGGAGCCTGTGCTCCGCAACAAGACAGGCCACGACAGTGAGAGGCCCGGGCACCGCGATGAAGAGTGACCCCCGCTTGCCACAACTAGAGAAAGCCCTCCCGCAGAAACGAAGACCCAACACAGCAAAAATAAATAAATTAATTAATAAACTGCTACCCCCAACATCTTAGGGGGAAAAAAAAAAAAATATATATATATATATATATATATATACACATGTAGATTTAAGTAAACATATTCATTTTATTTTTTAAATCTCTCTCTGGCAGCTAGAATACTAGTGAGTCACTTTGATCCTCTCAAGATTTAGTTCTAAGATTGTCAATTGCCATAATTTAATCTAGACTATCACGAGTGATACCAATTTATGTTTTGTTCTGTATCTAGTGATTCCAAAACCTGCATATGTTTCCATTCTCTGTAGACAGTTATTTTTAATTGATATTTTACATTTTTCTCACAATATCTTGTTTTTCCAAGTGTGCTTATGTTCATTGAAATTTTATGTGTGGTATTTTCAGATTTATTAGGACGGATCTATGTAGATTTGCTCTTACTCTAGGGGCATAGCTTATTCCTATGTATAGTCCTCCCTCCTCTGCCCTGACCCCCTGGAGCTCCATCTGAGGACCTGTAATATTAATCAAGACACCTTGCCCTGGGCTGGCATTGAACTCCAAGAGTGACTAACTTCTGAAACCACTTTCTGACATTTAACATCGTAGCTATTGGTTTCTGCTGGGTTTCTTGGCATCTTGGCTTGCACATTTGCAGGTTAGGAGAGAACCAACAATTTAGGAAAAATTTACAGACTTTTAAGTGCTTATGTTTCCTCATATTTATTTAAAGACATTTTGTCTGACCTGAACCTACCTCTGTCTCTTTGGTAAGATCGAACATTTCCCTTGAGTACCATTTCCCCACATCTTCATTTTGAAAACTCCTTAAGAAAAGCTAGCTGAATCTACCACTCAAGGAATCCAAGCTTCTGTTCATCGCTCCATCACAGATCAAGGGGCAAAAATCTTCCCTCAGCATTTTGAAGTTGATGCATTAAACACAACAGTGTTCTTTCCCCAACCAAGTTTTGGTAAACAGAGACCATGTACTAGGCTCAACAGACAATAGGTATAATGTTCCATCCTCTCATTTCTTTTTCTGCACATGATGATTTTTATATTTTAAATTTGTTTTATTTTTTTGTGGCTGGCTTATTTTACTTAGCATCATATCCTCAAGGTGTGTCCATAATGTCTCATATTGCAGGATTTCCTTGTCTTTAAAGGCTGAATAGTATTCCACTGTATGTCTATACCACCTTTTCTTTACCTATTCATCTGATCATTCAACACTAAGATTGTTTCTACGTCTTGGCTATTATGACTAGTGCTGCAATGAACATGGGGACGTTAATATCTCTTCGAGATCCTGATGTCAATTTTTCTGGATAAACACCTAGATGTTGGATTGGTAAATCATGTGGTAGTTCTACGTTACTACTTTGAGGAACCTCCATACTGTTTTCTATCGCGGCTGCAACATTTTGCATTCCCACCAACAGTCAGTGTATAAAATGTTGAGTAAAACTGAAATTTGGAGAATTGGGCAGATTCGACTCTGTATCACTTGACACCTTTCTGTATAAAAATACACCCACATACATTTATTTGGGTATATTTCCCAGATGTTCTCATAGCTATGAGTGTCATGACTGGTCTAGCTATTGGGGATAAAAGCCAATTTTGTGCCCTCATGGGAGAGCAAATATTTCTCAGTACCTTTCTGGTGGCTACAATGTAGGTCAGATGGCTCAAACTCCATCTGCATCTCCAACCATGAGATGACCTTGGGAATGGAAGTTATGCATAACAGGGCAGCAAGGCTGGAGAAGCCATCTCTGCTGCTGCACAGTGCTTTCCCAGCTCTGGATGCCTATCTCTAAACTTGGTTAATATGATAGAGAAGTAAACATCTGTCCTGTTTAAACTAGTACTAATTTCCTATTGCTTATAGCCACATCTAATCCTAAATTATACATCCTCTAATTTGGATGACATATGAGGATTTCTTTTAAATCTTGCATTATTCAGATATTACATTTATGAGGACAGAGATATAGAGCAATTAGGAAAAAAGATCAAAGCTTATAAAAATCATTTTGTTCCTGATTCTTCTCTTAAAACAATCAGTTTTTACACTCTTGATCCCCAAAGCCAGAAGCAGTAAGAAACCTTTAATAATGTCAATACTTTAAATAAGAGAAAAGGTAATGCCAAAATTAGTGAGGCAATGCCAAAACGTAGTTGTTATGCCCGTATTAGAAAACATGACAAATGAGCATGTAAAAGTTGCAAGTCAGACAGTGATGATTGCAGGCACCTTTGTAAAGACAATAAAATGTAGTGTTATTGGTACTGAGCTCATTAAAAATTAAAGCAGATTCCTCTTATTTTAATATACTGTTTCAGTATGTATGCTTTTAAAGTATTTTAAGCCCTTTAATCACAATTCCTTCCAATGTATTTTAAATGATCGTAAATTTAAAAATTTGCATTATTCCCAAATGGCTGAAACACCTTGGTGAATTGGCAATGCAACAGATTATTTTGTTACACTGCAGACTGATTAGATTTGAGGATACTACATTTGCACGGTTAAAATAACTATCGCCCTATTTCAGTAAAAAAGCAACAAATCCTGGTATGAAAGACAGCAGGCACATGCAATTAAGTCTTCACTAATTGTTTTATTTTAGGTGAAATCTCTCTGCTTCCTATAATCACTTGTATATGTATTTTTAGTTTAGTTTAAAAAAATGTTATGTAAATTTCCTCTGAAATTTTTGAGCCGTACTGAGATACATACTTTTCAGATGACTCATGTTGCATTGCAGTAAGCATCTGTTCAAATTACCAGCAGGGCATTAAATAAAAAGTGAGCATGTGTGCATCTTTAAGACATTAGACATGACCAGCTGTTTCATATTCTCAGCGCCCTTTTAATAATAAAAGGCTCCCACGCAGCTTCCAGGTAAGGGGTTTGGAGAGGCAGAGGGGGGTAGGAGGTTGAATGTGCAGGCGAAGAGAAGCTATAATAGCATGGCTTAGCTGCCTTGCATTTTCTAAGCCGTGCTGGTGGCTTCTGCCCCAGTAGGTGGGCATGCCTTAGGCCAAAGTCTATGCCTAGAAAGACAAAACAATCTACAGACTTTGTTCAAATACCCCTTAAGAACATAAAATATTTAGGTGTTCACTGTAATGCAATTCTAGATATGGAAAATCCTCTTGTCTGTTCGGGCTATATTATAAATCATCTTGAATCAACATAAAAGGAATGCTGCTGTGCTGCAAAAGAAAGATTTTACACTTTTCTCCCTTCTTGGCTGGTAATTAGATTAATTAAGCTCTTCTCATATCATACCTTTCCCAACATCACTTGCTAAAGCATACTCTGAAAAGGTCAATTATTCATTCAAACCCAAAGTTCACAATATCTTTACAGCACTTCCTTTAAACAAAAACTTACACCAAATACTGACTAATGTAAAAGACCCAGTTAGTATTTAATTTATAAAGTGAGTCCTCATTCTCTGGAAATGACTCGGTTACAAATAGATATGAATGGCGCCAGTGTCCATGTCCTCTGCTCTGTGGCATGCTGAGTGGACTTAGCAATTTGATCCTGGGGCAGATACCTCTTTCCAGAGATGGCAAGCAGATTCTCATGCCCAGTTATCTGAAATTTGGGATGCAGAGCCTCAAAGCCTGGAGTCACTTATGTTGAATATCACCAAAGGCAGAGTTCTCAAGGCAAAATCTACAAACTCCTACATCTGATTTTCTAGTGTTACCTTGGTTTCTTCCCTAGCTCTCTGGCGTCACTGCTAAGTTCTTATTTTAATTCTGTGAGCTACTCCAGTACTACCCGCCCCCCCCAAAAAAATAGTAAGAGTCAATTTCTGCTGCTTGCAATCAAGAAAACATTACTAATACATAAACTAGTATGTGCTCTTATCATTATTTTGTGCCACTCTATCTCTAGCCTAGGTTGATATGGATATCCATATTTCATAAACTTCTTCATATTTCAAACATATACCATCTAAGCTGATAAAACATTACCTAGATAAACTTTTTGATTGTTTAAAATTACTCTTTTTAAATTTCAAGAGAGTCCCTTCTTTAAATATTATGAATGGAAGGAAATTCAGAATTGATGGGATATGAATTACAAGAGGAAGGTTGGCAAGAAGAGAGGTACGTCATATGGGGTCATATAAGGCAGTTAAACTCGCAGATATTGGAAAGAATTTGAAGTATTGATATTTGAAGCTGGCAGTAAACGTTATCAAATTTTACTTACCAGTGTGGGGACGGAAAGGAGAGCAATGGAGAAAGTGAGACAGGGTGGGAATTTGTTGCAGTTGCCAAGGTGAGAAAAAACAGTGGCAGGGAGGGATGGGTATTAGTGGTATGGAACTGTGAGACTCAATCAGATTTGAAAAAGATGTTCAGCAGAATTTGAAGGACTTGGGGCTTCCCTGGTGGCGCAGTGGTTGAGAGTCCGCCTGCCGATGCAGGGGA
>NW_006791400.1:2316731-2327709 GCF_000442215.2 Lipotes vexillifer | reverse complement strand
CGAAAAAAAAAAAAAAAAAAAAAATTTACATAAAGCTCACCAAGTACCAGGTAGTGTTCTCAGAATTTTACAAAAATTTACTCACTTAAGCAATGACTAATGTGGGATTACAGATATGAGAATACAGAGTGTCTAATAAAGACCCTAAGGTGATTAGAGAATTAATTGTTGGGAGCAACAAAGATTAGGTATTAAACACTGTTTGATGCATTGCCTTATATTTTATTCTTCAATCAGGTTCTTGGAAACACCATATGTTAACTCATAAACATAGGTAAGGTGACATTAAAGTGCTCTTGTGAGTGAAGGATTGATTATGTGTTTAAATCTAATGATATACAAAGCTCAGAATTCCTTTCATAATTTTTTTTTAATCATAGTCTTCTTATTTGAGAGTTTATTAAGTACATGGGCCTGGGTTCCATTTCTCACTCTGTTGAGGAAACCTAAACAGATATTTTGGTAGACACATTAAACCTGATGGGATCTGCAGCCTTTCCTACAGACTCTCAGCCCATCTCATCTCCTGAGAGCGAGCGGGAAGGTCTGCTCGTGACTCACGCTAATCTCTATTGCATTTTGCACCAATTCTCAGGCCCATGGTGTTTTAATTTTTTGTTTGTTTGTTTGCTTATTTATGCAAGAGGAAAAAAAAGAGGATATTATTCCAATCCACATGAACTTAAAGATTTTTTTTCTGATGCTTCCTAGTTTGCTTGATTTTTTAAATTCTTCTTTATCCATCTTCCCTGGGACTATCTCTCTCTGCTATTTTGAGTGGATAAAAGCATAATCCTGAGTTGTGTATTACGGCTGATTCTAAACTCTAAAAAGTTTGAGTCCTTTAGCAATAGTTCTGTCTTTGTTGGTTGGCCTTTTTTTTGCTATTTATTGTCACATGGCCTTGGATCCCAGGATGTGCCCTATATTTGGTTTAGGAATTTATCTTTCTTCTTTTTTCTTCCTTCTGAAGGACAGAAGAAAAACCTACTTCTCTTTATAAAATCTTCAACTGAGAGAATTGACCTCCAAAGCAATGATGATTTAGGGTTCTCAAATGACTCTTCATTCATCATATGCAAATGTAGAATATCAGAATCTAGTAATGGTTTAATTCCAGTTTGGCTTTTGTTTTGTTTTATTTTAATATTCTGTCCTCTCCTGGAAACTTGTATCCCTCTTTTCTGACCTAGGGTGATTTATTTTTCAGTGTTTAACAGTCTATAGTTTTTAATACAGCACTACTGGAATACCGATGTTTCTAAAATACTGGGAGACTCAATCTGATAGATGATTTTTGCAATGACAATATATTCTTATGATTGTACCCAGCGTCCTGCCACCCTGATGCTTACAAGGATAAACTGTGAACTATATTATATTGAAAACAACCTGCAACACACTTGAATTTACTTATTCAACTATTTGTTACATAGCTCACAACTATTCACAATATTTGAGACTAGCAAAACAATAGTGTTTAATTGGATAATTTTTACTTCAAGTTGTTTTTAAAAGATTTAAAAATCTTGAAATTCCACATAGAACGATATCATATATTTGCCTTTCTCTGTCTGACTCGCTTACAAGTGGAATCTAAGAAAAAAAAAGGGTACAAATGAACTTATCTACAAAACAGAAATAGAATTACAGATGTAGAAAACTTATGGCTACCAGGGGATAAGGGGGCAGATAAACTGGAATATTGGGATTGACATATACACACTACTATATACAAAATAGATTACTAATAAGGACCTACTTACAGCACAGGGAACTTCGTACTCTGTAATGGCCTATATGGGAAAAGAATCTAAAAAAGAGTGGATATATGTATATGTATAATTGATTCACTTTGCTGTACACCTGACACTAACACAGCATTATAAATCAACTCTACTCCAATAAAAATTAAAATAAAAGAAAAATCTTGAAACAACACACAAAGATTTCTTTTCCCAAGCTTTGAGAATTGTCATTCTAAAGAATCATGAGGACAGAACTTAGAGGAAGTTGAACACCATCCCCAGTGTGTGCACTGTTACCAAACTTGCTGCTTGTACCCAACCTGACTGGATACAAAATCCAGGAGTGGAGAGCTTCCTGCAGGTGGCATTGTCTTTGTGTTGTACTTATCTTGAAGCCATACTCAAAAGTGTGTTGCATCGGACTTCCCTGGTGGCGCAGTGGTTGAGAGTCCGCCTGCTGATGTAGGGGACACGGGTTCGTGCCCCGTTCCGGGAAGATCCCACGTGCCGCGGAGCGGCTGGGCCTGTGAGCCATGGCAACTGAGCCTGCGCGTCCGGAGCCTGTGCTCCGCAATGGGAGAGGCCACGACAGTGAGAGGCCCGCGTACCGCAAAAAAAAAAAACTGTGTTGCATCCACCAAATTGCTATTATTCATAATGCTTTCTTGAAGATTGGGGAATAGTTATTATTTTTTTTTTTGTATTTTGTTTGTTTGTTTTTATATCCCAGAGCAGAAATGTGATCTAACTTTCTATTAGAAATGATCTCTTCCCTCAGAGTTCCATTCCTTCCAGCTAATTTCATCTCTTTTCCTTCTTGGTTAATACACTGACTCTAAAAGCCTCCTTTGCTCAGGGCAATTAAACTTTTATTTTCAGTTTTTAGTTACAATCTGCTGAACAAACCTAGTCTTGTAATCTGTCCGTTCTGGAACTCATCTTCTCTATCCCACCTCTATGCACCAAGATTTTTTAATTGGTTCATTCACAGCTTGGTTGGCTACATTTGGGAGATCTACAGATCTCAGTATTTCTTCTGTTTCACCAGTTCTGTGTAATTCTAAACCAACAAAAGTTTCTTTACTTTAAAAAAGCTTGAAACACGTAGGAAAAGGATATGTTTGATGAACAAGTTGGTATTTTACATAGTTCAAATATTTTTTTCTAGTGAAAATGTCAAAAACATAGTGTTAGAAATGGTTATAAATATGGGCCTTTGGGTAGTAAAACTAGAAGAAAGGAAATACTCAAGTAGGTGCTGGTTGTTCTAAGAAGAAAGCTTTTTCTATTTTCATAAAAATTTCCTAAATCTACACCCAGTCAAACTACTGCATTGCTTTTCCTCTGCTTCAATATGTTCACAACACAGTGGGGTTAGTAAGAAAAGCATCACAACATAAAAAGGAAGAGATGACAAGCCATCATACTTGTTTTGTTTTGCTTTGTTTTAGGGTGGAAATACAAATACGTGGACTCAACTAATAAAAACTGACTTTGTGTACCTCACGTGGACCACCTGAATAGTGGTGGGAAATTAAAAAAATTTAAAAAACATATAAAAATCGCTTGCTTCTGTCAACTGCCTTTCATTTCTTACATTATGGGATTAGATCAAGCAGGCGGACATCCAGACTCCAGTCCCTTTGGGTATTAGGGTTCACACTTAAAACATGCTCTGGTGTTAGATGTTAAGACTACTGGCCTTTCCACTGTTCCTTTTTTTCTTGACTGTTACCTAACACAATACGCTCAGTGAACAATAACGTGCGGTCTTGGAATTTCAATTCCCATACTAACTCTGCCCCTAAATACAATCTGTTTTTTATTAGTAATTTAGAGCTAATTCACTTTGCAGAAAGTCTCCATGTTCTGAGGTTATTCACACCTGGAATGAAATTCTGAAATATCCAAAGAGGGGCACTAATTTTACCAGCCATGAAACTCCTGGACTACAATATTCTACTTCTAATTATGTTCAAAAATTCTTCTCTTTCTCTTTTTCTTCTTTTTCTCTTTTTCTTTCCTTTTCTTTCTTTCTTTCTTTCTTTCTTTCTTTCTTTCTTTCTTTCTTTCTTTCTTTTCTTTCCTTCCTCCCTCCCTCCCTTCTTTCTTTTCTTTCTTTCTTTCTTTTTCTTTCTTTCTTTCTTTCTTTCTTTCTTTCTTTACTTCTGTCTTTCCTTTCTTCTTTCCTTATTTTTGAAAAACTAAGGATTTCATTTTGATTAAGTACGTTTTCCTGGATATTTATACATTTTGGAGTGAAATTTGTAGATCAATTAATTCTTAACTGAGCTAAGATCTCATTTCTTTATGTATATATTTACTCTTGGACAAGTTAAACAGAGAAGTTCTTTCAAAAGATAATTTCAAGGGAAAATCACCCTCTAGTAATATTAATTGGCATGGAAACTTCAAGAGGAAAACATATCTGCTAAAATTGAAATTCAAGAGCATTTCTCTTGACACTAATTATCAATAGAATCGTGCATAAGCTGAAGCCAAGATGTTGCATTCAATTGACCTCTTTCTCAATATGGAGCGATGGAAGATGAATACAGACACTTTGGAAAATGTAGATATCAAGTTCTTAGAAGCAAATTGGAAAGAAATAGCTAAGACAGTGATGTTTATTACATTTGTTTTCAGGCCAAAATTAAAAAAACAAAAAAAAACAATGGTTTTTTGAGTGCAGCCGTAGTCTAGGATTGCTCAGAAATTGGTGTCAAGTAGAAATATAGGCTTGTATAATGAAGGATTGGTAAATATTGGAAATTTTTAAATTTTTTAAGCTAAGTACATAGAGAATGAAGACTTTGAAGGGAAAAAAAATACCAAAACCAGAAATAAATTAAAAATATAAATAAATAAGAAGTATCAGTGTGCTAACATAATATGTATGAAGCAATGACTCTGCTGTCCTTTTAAGGGTTAATATCATCATTATCACCATCACTTGCTGTTATAGAAGTTTCCATGGTGACCAGAAAGTATATTTTTCTTGAATGATGCACGGGTTAGGATAAAAAAAAAAGTACAGCAAAACAGTATAGTCTTACGAAAGGATCTTACTAAAATGTATACCTATTTGGTTTGTCTTAAGCAGTTTACCAAAGCCATCTGCCTAGGGCAACGTTAACCTGAGCAACAAGTGGACCTGGTTTCCATATTCAGGTTCACCAACTTAATAGCTGTGTGACCTCAGGTAAGTGATCTCTCTGGGCTTCAGTTTTCTAATCTCTCAATTTGTGAAGGTAGTAGATAAGTTTTGAAAGTATTTCGTAAAGATTTTATAAGACAATGAGTGCAGAGTACAAAATAAGAGTAACAACATAGCTTGTGCTTAAAGAATAAAGTTTTAGAATATGTATATACAAAAAAAAAGAAGAGGGAATGTGGCACCCTTTGGGAAAATTAGGCTTATTCAATACTAGCTCATCTTATCTTTTTTTTTTTTTTTTTTTTTTTTTTTTTTTTTGCGGTATGTGAGCCTCTCACTGTTGTGGCCTCTCCCGTTGTGGAGCACAGGCTCCAGACGCGCAGGCTCAGCGGCCATGGCTCACGGGCCCAGCTGCTCTGTGGCACGTGGGATCTTCCCGGACTGGGGCACGAACCCGCGTTCCCTACATCGGCAGGCAGACTCTCAACCACTGCACCACCAGGGAAGCCCAGCTCATCTTATCTTATGCTTTAAGAATTACCCCTAGCATCCAAAGAAATTATGGCTAAATTAACAAGCAGTGCAGACTTAAGTAAAAGCCTTGAAAGTTTTTGTAATAAAAAAAAATAATAAGGTATAAACTTACAGCTTATACTTTCCATACTCGGAGATCTTAAATTAGGCTAAATGTGAGAGGTACATCCTTCTCACCTTGGTAATTCATCTGGTAATGAGGCTACTGAAGGCTCTTCATAGCTCCAGGAAGAGCATGTTAGGTCATTTCTTATCATCCCCTCCAAGACCCATTACTTCCTAAATCCTGTGCCTTAATAAAAACAGATAGACAGAGACAGATAGATGACTGATCAAGAGATTGATAGATAGATAGATAGCTTTGAATATTTGAAATGACTGAAAGACAGTATTTGGACAGGCATTTATTACCCATAAACTGTATTGATTTATAATCAACTCAAAAAAAGCCTGAAGCCATTTTTTTTAATTTATAGCCACAAACTTAGACAGAAAACACTAGCATATTCATACAAATTAAAGCCTAATGGAATAGAAATACCTGTGAGATAAGTGACACTCTAATTTATTTTCCTGACTATTTTATTTAGTTGCTTTGAGACTTGGATACATTCATTTAATCACTTTGTAGCTCATCCAAGAATTTTTTTACATGCTTGTTAAAATGGGAATATTCTTCATTCTTATCTCAAAGAGACACTTTGAATATATGTGCAAATATATAAAGTGTACTGATCTTTACTTTAGAAAACTTACCTAACTCCATTATCATTTCTAAATAGAGGAAAAAAGCACATTTATATGCATCCAGTAGGTCATGCTGTAGATTTGCTTTAAAGACAAAAATATCTGAATGAAGAAACTGTCAAATGAAATATTTATAATTCTTCATTTCCCACATCAAAGATAAAGATTTGAGTTACATCTTTGTTTTTTATGAAAAGTTGTCAAAAGTTGATGTCTCATAACTCTGGTTGTCCTGTTTCGTTCAGGTGGGAAAACAAAACAACAGGAAATAGAATCTGTCTATCACGTATTGCAATAAACATTCTGCCATTTTGTAAGACGCAAGGACTCTTTAGGCATATAGTATAAAATTTAGAGGTATATTATGAGAACTTAAATATAAACATTGCTTATGGAGATTGTAAAAAGTTTAGGGCATTTTTCTTTACTTTTTCATTCTCCAAAACATGAAAAAAAATTCCATCACTGATTAAAACTTCAAGATGTAAGTGTCATAGAATATGTGTTTATTATTTTCTTGCAAGTTTGGAAAATGTATCTTGTAGGTGTCATATGCTTGTTTATTAAGGAAGCACTATAATTGCTGAGAGTGCTTTTAATACTTTAAAAGTCCATGCTCTCTGTTGCAGTGAATGTATTGAATCCTCAGAAAGAGGTGGCTATTGGTCAATAAATAAAGAAATCTTGATACACTCTGGTGGAGAAACAATGCCAGTTAGTAAAAGCAAATGTTAATTAACTAAGACAAACATGAGTTTTAATAACAAATCCTTTGAACTTTGCTCTTAAGCAAATCAAAATTTGTAGAAAACCATAGAACCGTATATTACAATATTCAGATAGTAATCATAAGATGTTATCTGCAGGAACGTGATTTCTGCAAATTGGGTACTCCATCCTGAAACTTATAAAGAAAAGCATTATTTACTTTTACTGCAATGTTTGCCCCTTAAAAAGAAACCTTATGTGGGGAACATTTCAAGTTGTCCTTCTATTTTATCCAAATATTAGGCCATAACAGCTTATGCAATCCTAGTTTTGGAAAGAGTTTAGCACTTCTGCACAATCCCTGGTAATTTTCTTTATTTCACGTTTTGCTCTGGCCTCACTTTTTAAGCCCAGTCTTCTTTTATTTTTAGCCCACACCTCACCCACTGTGCCCTCTGGAAATATTATTAGATGGGTAACTACCTTTCTGCTGAAAGACTAAGGATTATTTGAAACATTATTTGATGATGTATCATCCTACAGGATGTAATACTAAAACTGTCACATACTATATCACACTAGCACCAACTATCATGTAACACCTGCACAGGCTCCTCCATCAAGTCCTGATTACTGTCAACAAGAGGTTAGCAATTGAAAAAGAGAGTAACATTTGCGGAATAATGGCACCTGACATGTCTCCGCAGCTGGCAAAGACGTGTAACAGGTGAAAAGGTAGCACGTAATATAACTTTCATTTCTCAGAAAAGGCACACACTCAACTGTGGGACATTTCAGCAACCTCTTATGACTTCTGATAGGTTCTCCTTTTTTCTCCTAAAATGCAATTAAATGCAGGAAGGCTGTGCTATATTTTACATAAATATTGATGTCAATTCAATGAACACATCCTAACTAGTCAAACTGAAGTTTTCCTTCTTGGACAAAAAGCCATTAGTTGCAGCACATGGTCTGAGGTTCCATGTTTGGGAATGAAATCTCTACCCAAAAAAATCTCATTTCAATCACCCAACCTCCCCTGTCTTCTCTCTGTACTGCCAGGAAGAGCTGTTTTAGCTTAAGTGGGAGCTAAACTAAACAAAACAAAATCATTTTGTTTCAGCAAAAAAAAAAGAAAAAAAAAAAAAAGGAGAAAACTTGTTTACAGGATACCTTCTGGCTTCCAATCACGCTCTTGTTTTTTTTTTTTTGCGGTACGCGGGCCTCTCACTGTTGTGGCCTCTCCCGTTGCGGAGCACAGGCTCCGGATGCGCAGGCTCAGCGGCCATGGCTCACGGGCCCAGCCGCTCCGCGGCACGGACCCTCCCTTTTCACTGTGCACCCAAGTCCCTCCCTGGTGGGAGAGAATGGAGTGGGATGGATGAGACTTATCTTTCATAAGACCATCCATTCCTTTCTTTCTGTGTTTTCACAGAGAAGAGTTGAATCAGAATGAATTGACGCAAAATACGAGAAATACCTTTAACACCATTTCCAGAGAAGGTCTTGTGGTAATATACATGTTATATTCACATAGACCTGCAATGCAAGGTCTTCATATCTGCAGTGGTTTTATGGTTGATCAACTATTGTTTGGAGGATAGATCTCTAACCAGTATTTTATTTTTGTAATTTATCAATACTTCCAAATATGTGGGCTTTCTGCAAATGCATTCTCCTTGGTCCTACAAATTTGAAACATTTCTGGTTTAAAAGTTTAAGGGGAAAATGTTATCTATATTAGCTAAAATGAGTACTAAATTATCAAGGATATTAATGTATCTATGTTGTACAAGTGACTCACGTTCTATGTATTAAACAGTTGATGGTGGAACTTCTCATGACCTGGAACTCTATTCATCACAACACACAGTAGTCAAATAAGAATGCATGGATATTGAGCTTAAACTCTCAGCTCAGCCAAGTTTGATATTATTTTGCGGTGCTTAATGAACATAAAGACATGTTTATGTCTTTGTGTTGACATAACACAAAGACATAACACATGTAAACACATAACACATGTAAAAAAAATTTGAACATAAAGACAAATTATAGAGTACAATTTGGGAAGAAAAATGAAGGTTTTGCCAAAGCATTCTGGAAAATGAGTTGCAAATTTAATATTCCAGCAGGCTTTATGCCTACTGCAATATTCTACACTGGATAGGTGTGCAATAACTGTTGGCAGGCTACATTCATTAAGTAAGACAGTAGTTTCAATATTTTAAACATGGTTTATATCAAAGCCTTAGATGAAAAGTTTAGTGTTAGGAAGCACTGCTTAAGGTTCTAAATATGCTATTAATATAGGTCATTGTTTTTTGCAAGTGATTTTATGCTCTTAAAAAAAAAAAGCCAGACTTCTATCTCTAAGAAGTGCTTCAAACACTGAGATCGTTTATGACAAGGACTTTGATCTCCGTGTACGTCCAGTAAATACAAAACATTCCTGTGTTTAAGGATGTGAATACCTACACACATTATGACTTTAACAAATGTTTTAAACTGTGTTTTAGAAGTTATTGCTTTGGTAAAGCTCCAAATACATTTCTTCTAGTAAGTTTCCAACACCAACCCCATGAGCTTCAAAGTTTGATAATTTTGCATATTGCAGTGGGCTGTGCATGCAAAATTTGACTCTATTTCATAGACATGTTGTTTTGTGTTTCAGATGATGAATGTACAATGCAAATAGCTATAAAAATGAATGAAAGCACCCAGCCAGTTTGATATAAGTGCTGTTATAGATGAACTTTGTATATGAGGGCTGAAATTAGATTGGATATACAGTGGGAAGCATATTGTAATATTGAAAATATTTTAGTTATTTTTTGAGCTCCAATATGGCTAAGTATTTTTCACAGGTATGGGATAAGGTTTTGACAGCATATTCTAGGATATCATTTTGCTTTCTTCAGAAATGTTTGGTCTATTGCTGCAAGCTACTCCTAGGTGATTTGTTATACAATATTACAGCTTTGGGCCAACGGGTAGACTTGTGTGGATTCAGATAAACTAAAAAAAAATGGATTTACCATTTACATATTTACCAGTAGTATTTTAATAATAAGATGCCCTTAACTATTTAGAACAGTGAAATAAAACATTGGAAATACACATCAGGTAGTACAATATACCAAGAATTGAATGCTGTCTACGATAAAACTCAGTTTTATTGATTCAAAGCTGTGAAGAATGTGAAAGAAGCTTAGAGATTATAAGTGGTTATTTTCAAATAGTGTTGGATGAAGCCTTTGACTTTCACTGCAAATATCAAGGGTCTTCATGGAGCAGAGCATGAAAGAACATTCATGAAGTTTGCCAAACAGGCTCATGGCCCTTTTATTGTATGCCGGGGCTTTGTGCAAACTTCTACTGAAACAAAGACAAAAAAAACCATTTTTGAATAGATGTCACCACTTAAACAATGTAAAAACTGATTTAAACCTGAATTCTTCTTTCAGAGATGAAAAGTACCAGTGCTTTACATTGAAGTACAATTATTTGATTTTTGCTAAATTGTGCTTGTTTAATGTATTTCCATTTCAAATACCCTATATGGCTTTTATAGTTTTGAACCTACAGGGATTTAGACATTAGTGTTCACATACATATATTATGACACATCAGTCTGCTAAGTTATGCAACTCTCACTTGTTTGTTATTAGGAACCAGAATGCAATCATTGTGATGCTGTATTTTTGAGATGCAAGTTTATTTTATTCATTTCTTTCATTGGCAGACTTTTACAGAGGGCTTCCCCTTTGTCAGATGCCTAGAGTTTAACCATAAATTGGGAAAACCGACAGGTAAATAGATAATAATTATCAGTCATTTTAAGGATCTTGATAGAGGGGTCCACAAAAACTATGTGAGGAAACAAAAGAAGGATAACCTAGAGACAGGTTGGGGTAGGAGGAAGTGTATGAAAATCCTTGACTAGAAACAGGCGTTTGAGCTGAGTCTTGTGTCAGAAACTCTCCCTAAGAGACATAGGTTAGAATTGTGGAGGGGGATGGGAAGGGCTCAAGGATTTAAGGCCAAGGACTTGCTATTTTAAGTGTCCTCTGGTGGAAAGAGT
>NW_006791400.1:2299929-2316488 GCF_000442215.2 Lipotes vexillifer | reverse complement strand
GAAAGAGTGCAAGCTGGAGCATGGAGCAAAGGCAGGTGTGAGTTAGGCAATGCAGACTGGAGTCTCCCACTCCCTGAGGAATGAATGCTTTCTTCCATGTTAGTTCCACATTGTCTTTTTCCTTTCTTCCCCTGTTTTTCTTTGGTCTGACTTGCACGGAATCTAGAATGAGAGAGGTGCAGGTTTTGCAGCAAAATACTCCTGGGCATTGGTGACTGAAGCTTAGAGTCTATGCTTGCTTAATGTTGCCCCATGTGTAATCTGCAGCAAGATTATAGGAATGTATCTTACATTAGTGCATAAGAAGTTGTGTACGTTTCTTTAATAATACAAGAAAATGTGTTTGCTCATAAAAAGAGCTGCCAAGTCCAACGTGAAGGAGGCACTGGTCGGTGGTGGGTCTTGGCTGTTTATCTGTGGTAAAGGCCGCCACGAGTGAACACAAGGGTCCAGGTCACAGAGCATAGGCTGGCTGGCCAGAGAAAGCAGGCCGGGACACAGCTGCCTTGCAGAAGAGAAGAAAACAAAGAAGCCACATCTTTATTCAGACAGTTGACAAGCCAAGGAAACAGAAAAGCTTACTGTGGTGGGGTCAGGTTTTTATGTGTCAGGTAACACTCTTCAGCTAACATACTTATGAGTAGGTGTATGAACCACAGCAGGAGAAATCATGAATCCAGGGGCGTGGTATCTTGTGGAATTAAGAGGTATTGCTGAGCATTTTCTCCTGTAGCCCGCCTTGTCCTTTCTTCCTCCTGCCCCTATTCTCTTCGTGCTTACACATATTTGTTTTCCCTTTCTTGGCTTATTTCTGCTCAGCTCCCACTTGAAGTGTGGTATTTCCCTTTGCCTCATCATGTACTTTCGTCTCTTGCATTGCAGACTGGTTTAAGCATCCATCTGCTGATTTTTGTTACCACCCATGCTCAGTCCGATTCTGTGCTTCATAAGCTTCAAACTTGCCGTGTCTCAGGATCACTGGTGACAAGAAACTGAAAAAAGATTAAAGGAGCTACAAAAGGGACTGGCTGTAGACATAGCTCCCTGTTCCTGAGCTGGACCCAAGATGTGCCTGTAATATAACAGGGCCAACCTACTGAGGCCTTGCTGGCTATTAATTGGACAAGGCTTTTATTTAGATGCACTTACAGAGGGCTTAATGCTGCCTTTCATACTGTAAGTTTGTGCCATTATTACATTCAGCTTCAGCTGTTGTTCAGTGCTTATACATTTGACTTTTCTTCATAAGTCAATTTATTTTGGAACACATCTAAATGTAAGTTAAAGGATGCTGTCCTATATCACACCTAGATAATGGAGTTTCCCATAAAATTAACCTAACAGCATTTTCTTTGCCAGGTTTGGACTTGCTTGGGACCCGTCACCTCTCCCTTCTTACTTTTTCTACCTTTTGGAATGGAAATAGCTATCCTATGCTTGTCCCACCACGGTATTTTGGAAACACATAATTTGTCTGGTTTCACAAGCTCCTAGCTGGAGAGGACTTTTACCTCAAGATTAATTGTACCTTCTGTCTCACATGTATCTGATGTAGATGATATTTAGCTGAGATTTTGAGCTTTAGCGTTGATGTCGGAACAATTTTAGACTTTGAGGATGTTGAGATGAAATCAATGTGTTTTTTTTGCGCATAAGATGGGCATGAAATTTAAAGAGCCAGATGTGGAATACTTTGGACTGAATTGTGTCCTCCCAAAATTCATGTTGAAGCCCTAACCCCCAAGTTGACTTTATCTAAAGATAAGGACTGTGAGGTTATAAGTGTTAAATGAGGTCATAAGGGTGGGGCCCTAATCTGATAGGGCTGGTGCCCTTGCTAAAAGAGGAAGAGACACCAGATGGCTCTCTCTTCTGTGTCATGTGAGGACACAGGGAGTAGGTGGCCATCTGCAAGCCAGGAAGTGAGTTCTCACCAGGAACCAAATTAGCCAGCACCTGGTTCTTGGGTCTCCATCCTCCAGAACTGTGAGAAATAAATTTCTGGTGTTTAAGCCACCTAGTCTGGGGTATTTTTCTACAGCAGCCTGAGCCATTTAATAGGACTATCAACATTTTTATATGCCTTATACCCTTCTCGTAATTGCTTGAAACCCATGCTGTTTCATTACCTGCATTGTAATTGTTATCAGTATATACAGTGTTTTCTCTTTCTGGAACTCTCCCAAGCATCCTTCAATGGTGATTCAAGTATCATCTTTACTATGAAGATATGATTAATTGAGAAGGTATGTACTAGCTAATAAACGAATTATTGATTCATTTATTCATTGGACATGTATTATCCACCCTTTTCATGTCAGCCATTGACATGAAAGTTCTCATAACAGCCCATCAAGGAATTTTTAGAAGTGAGGAAAAACACATAGCTATTCAAACATAAAAAAATAAAGGTATGGTTCATAATAACAAAATAAATAAATTTTTGTTCCCCCTGTTTTCTACTTACAAAGACAAGTGAAGGGAGAAGAAAAGTAAGGCTCACATTTCTAAGTTTTAGCCGGGGCTTCTGCCTGCTCAGTGTGAAACCCATGGATCTTTATTAATGCAAAGCCAGGCCCAAGTGGAATGTCAAATTTTTCTGCATAATAAAATGCAGGGAATGCGGTTTCTTGGAAGGATTTAAAGGGAAATAACCTAGGAGAATAAAAAGCTGAGAGATTTTTTTTGGGGAGGGGGAGGTGGACTTGGGAGAGGAGAGGTGGGATTCAAATAACACAGTGAGTAGGAGTCTGGAATCTGCAAAGAAATGTTGCAGCTGAAAAATTCCCTGAGGCATTCAATAAAGGACTTGCAAAAAGAAGTGTATGATATACAAGTTTGGGTTGTTTGCGTTGTTGTCACGTTAACCTGAAATCACCTCCAATACTTTATGAGTGGTCTTAGAGAAACCAAGGAATGTGGTCTTAGAGAAACCAAGGAATATGGACCATTTTTTGTAGATTACCACAAAGCAGAAAATTGATAACATGTCTGTCTATCCCCTAGGTTCCACACATTTTCAAGGAGATATGGATGATAGAGGTTAGTGGAATTGAAACTGAGCAGGACCCTGTGGGGCTCCTGGGCACAAAAACCTTTCTGTGTCCCCTTCCCACGTTCCAAAGGGCAGGTTGAAACAGTTGCTAATCAGGGAAAGGAAGAAATGCAGAGATAAGGGAGGAACAGTCAAAAATCAATAGTGTAGAAGGGCTTCCCTGGTGGTGCAGTGGTTGAGAGTCCGCCGGCCGATGCAGGGGACACGGGTTCGTGCCCCGGTCTGGGAAGATCTCACATGCCGCGGAGTGGCTGGGCCCGTGAGCCATGGCCGCTGAGCCTGCGCATTCGGAGCCTGTGCTCCGCAACGGGAGAGGCCACAAGAGTGAGAGGCCCGCGTACCACACACACACACACACAAAATCAGTAGTGTAGCCTGGGGGGCAGAGTCCTTGTTCCCCCTCAAGGGATACACATAACAATATCTTTGAGCTGTTTTGCAGGTTCTGAAACCCTCATCAGGTGGGAGAAGTTAACAGTATGCTGCCTGAGCACACAGACCCCAGACTGGTTGGAACCAGAAGGTTGATGATGCCGACTCCCACTTACCTCCCCACCAACCCATCAGAAGAATGTACACAAGCTGATCACGCCCACTTTGAACAATTACTATAAAACTCATCGCTACCCACTCCAAGTGGGGACACACAGTTTTGAGGGCACTAGCCCGCTGTGGCCCCCTTTGTCTGGCAAAGCAATAAAGCTATTCTTTTCTATATCACTCAAAACTCTGTCTCTGAGATTTAATTCAGTGTCGGGATACAGAGGCTGGATTCAGCTTCAGAATCTAGACACCAGATCCAGACCTGTGGACCTGGGATTATAAGAGTTTCCTAGGCTCTACCCAAACGAAGCACAACAGTTGGATGACTTAAACATCAAAGATGGACTCTCTCACAGTTCTGGAGCCTGGAGGTCCATATGATCAAGGTGTTGGCAAGGCTGCCTCCTTCTGACAGTGGTGAGGGAAGGGTCATTCCAGGCCTCTCTCCTTGGACTGCAGGTGGCTGTCTTCTCCTGTGGCTTCGCACCGTCTACCCTCTGTGTGTCTGTGTCTAAATTCCCTCTTCTATAAGGGCGCCAGTTAGATTGGATTAGGGTCCAACGAATGAATTCATTTTAACTTAACTACCCCTTTAATGATCCTATTTTCATCTACGGTCACAATTTTGGGTACTAGGGGGTAGGACCAATACATGAATTTGCGGGTTCACAAATTTGCCTATAACAGGGATTTATAGCAATCTTGAGATTTTTTATTATATTTTCTACAGAAGGTAAGATAGGAATACTGAGTCAATGATTTTAAACTCAAAAGAAAAGGTAGCCTCAGCTCATACCTAGGTTTCATAACCAATCCAAAGATTTACAAAAATTAGATTCAGTGATGTTAAATAATTAACCTAAGACTCACAGCGCTCCTGTGGTGAATCTATGATTGAAACCCAGGGGATCACGAAAACCTTACCCTTTCAGTGCATCATTCTGCCTCTCAGTCACACTCACAAAGAGATACACCTGGATGTACACATTTCTAGTGTACTAAAGTAACATTTAAAAACATTATTAAGACTAATATAACCTCAAATTTCTTAACTAAACTTTTTGAGCCAAGAACAAAGTACAATAAAAAGCAATTTTATCATGAGTAATTTATATCAATTGTTAGTTTTGATTTCATATAAAAAGAACATGGAGCTCACCAAGAAGTGTAGGAAAAGAAGCATTCTGTGAGGAGATACATGTCCTGAAATCTTATCCATTGCTAAAAGGATAACATTTTGAGTGTATGCCTTAAGACAGATTTCAAAAATTACAAAGAAGAAATTTTCATATTATTTTCATCTTCATCTTAAGCACTGACATTTATTATCCAAGATGCCATAATAAAACTTAGTCGTGATAATATTAGGAAAACTGGGACATTTTCAAAGCACATTTATATCCCTATTTATTAGCACTATAAAGTTCTGTTAGCTAAAGTACAAATAACAGAAACCCAAATATAAACTAGAGATAAAAGTAATAATCTATAAAGAGACAAATGCATTTAAATAAAGTAATATCAAGAATTTTTGTTTCAAGGAATTGACATCTTGAACACTGATTCGTATACTGACTTACTGGGAAAGCTAGCCAGTAGACTTTAAGTGGAGGAAAAAGAGTTTCTGTGTTCAATTAGGCTTGGGAAATGAATGGATAAAGTTAAAGGGATTTCTCTACGGTAAAACTTGTCAGAAGCCAAGTAAACTAACACTGCAGTATAGAACATGCCACCAATGTGTGTGACTACGGAACTCATACTTGAGGGTCACCCTTCAGAGAAATAATTCTTCAGAATGCTCTTTTGGAAACATTGTTCCAGATACATCATAGAATATTTTCAGACTCAATTCATTTCAACAAGCATTTATTAGGGATCTCTTATATTTAAAATATGGAGCTTAGTGTTTGAAGGGTTAGCTTGAAGATACAGTGGAAGTATTATACTTTCAAATAAAAATAAGTTAAGGTATCTTTAGGAGTTCATTCACTAAGGGATTCACTTATTCCTCTGTGTAACATTTATCAAGCAGACATTATGTGCAATTAAATATCTTATATCTTCCATATCGCTTGTATAGTACATTGAAAATTATTGGCCCCAATGATCACCTTCAATGCATGAAGAATTAGTGTATATAGATAAAACTATTTTATACATAGTATTAACATTAGATGTATGTTATCCTATTGTATTTTTATGATTTCTGTAATAAAAGAATCTAATTGTTTACTAAATATAATTACATGTATTCGCAAAATATGTATACAACATATAAATGAAAATAACTAAGCTGTATATGGGGATTATGACCTCTCTCAATTAACTCAAATATTTAAAAACTTAGGGCACTACACTTTTAAATATTCTGGAGAAACCATAGCTTACTCTAAAAGATTCATTTTAGGATCATCAGATAAAATTCTGGTAGGTGATTTGCTCTGAAAAATATTCTCAGGTCAGGCAACATTCTAATAACAAACTGTGCACAGTATTTAGCTAATGAACCATTAACTATGTGCCATTGCTTTGCATCATTTGAAAGTCAGAAGTAGTTATGCACATTTATGAGGATGCCATTTATATCTCAAAATGGATAGTAAAGCAAGCAGTCGCTGTACTTAGAGCTGTGTTATGACTTGGTAAATCGGAAGGTAACTGAAACATAGGAATACACACCTGGGTTGGACAAAGGAACCACTCAGAGCAAAAAGCAGTGGTCTCTAAACCACTCAAACAAGAACAGTTAAGAAATAAAAGAAATAGATTCCACCATGACTGAAGATGACCTCAGAATGCACAGTGACATTACCAGAAAGATCAAGGGACTGGCGTCGAAACAGCTTTGTTTTGTGTCTACCAACCACTACATTTATGGGCTTGGGCAAGTCATTTAATTTGTCCAAGCATAAATGACCTCATCTGAGCAATGAGGATAATCATGTGTACTTTGCAGGATTATAAAGATAAGCATGGACTCATGGAGGTCCAATGCTCAGCACAAGGTCTAGCATTTAGCAAGCGCTAAATCGATAGTTGCTTTTATTATAAATACAACATTTTAAAGTAAAATCCTGAAAGAAATTTTGGAGAGAAATAGTTTTTAAATGGTTAAGTTAGGTTTTCACCTCTTAACCAGGTTAGAGATAATATACAATTTACACGGTGGAAAACTTCTATATATATTTTGCTTGACATTTCACTATACGTAAACTACTATGCATAAAATATTGGACATTGCCTACAGACGTTATCTGGCTGTTCCTGGCCCTGTTTCTAGTTAACAGAAAAAAAATGTGTTGTAAAGGCAAATATCCTGTGCTCTACACAAGCCAGTTGAAACACTAAGCCTTGTGTGCCTATATGTAAAATATGTATAGTGTAAATATGCCCTATTGGTTAGTGCCAGAACCAGATAAAACCTAGCTAAGATTTTCATTAAATAGCTTTATCAATTCGGTGCCTTCTTTAGAAAGCAGGAAAGAGCAAACCAAGAGTCAGCTGAGCCTCTAATCAAGCTACCCCAAACGATCTGTCAGTCTAGAATCACCTCTTCATTTCTGTGCATTTCTCATGCCTTGAAAGCAGCTTGTGAAAATCTTTTCTGACTGACAGCTATGAACTGTCAAAGGTATTAATGAGAGTACGATCATTCAGCTGCCGACAGACCCTATGTAAAAGAGTGATTGAAAACACAGTCTCATGTTGACTAACTAGATGGCACATTTTGTTTAAAAATGGTCTTTAGCTAAAAAGATCTAAAGTATTCTTAAGCTAGTAAGACATGAGGAGGTGAGCCTGTTCTGCTTTGTATCATGCTGATATCTGATAGACAATTTTAGTACTTAGCATCATTGGAAAGTCTTGCCTTTCTAAACATTCAGAGTCCACACGCTCACATCTGTTTGGAAATATATCTTTTATCCAAAAGCTTCAAGTAAAAGTAAACAGTTTGTCCATATTTATAGAACATCAGGAGGAAAATGCATTTGATGCCTGAATTACTGGAAAAAACTTAATTTTCTACTGTACTTTGAATGTGCAGACAGTTTCAGAGGGTCGTTTCAGAAATAAATACATTTATAGCATGTGCTATTGTCTGAATCAGTTTGCACCAACCCTATTGAGAAAAAAACGTGCTGGCACTGAGCCACTCTAATATATATTTGAACGAAGCTCATAAGAAATAAGGATTTTGGTCATATTCCTGTGGGAGATCTAAAGCGAACAGTAGAATGCCAGCATACTTGTACTTGGCAGAGTGAATAAAAACGTGTATAAATTTACAACAAAACTATTTTCAGTTTGCACTGTAATATTTTCTCAGATTATTTACTTTTATTGCATTATTTATTAGACTTACAATAGGGTCCTGTGACCAAGACGAGGTACAGGACAATGTCTGAGGAAATGGATAATATGGATGAAGGTGACACACAGGTGCAGCCATGCAACTGAACCATTTATTAAGTTTATTAGCTTTTTTTTTATTGCACATGCCCATACAAAAGCTACATTGAAATGGGGGGAAAGCTCTGGTGCAAGCTAAAAACCAAGAAATGTAATGTTAAGGATGCACATTTATTTTTGAACTGCCCCATGGGAGAGTCTATACAGACATAAAGCATAGAATTTTTTCTTCCAAAATGAAAGAGAGAAACTGGAAATCAAATGAAAGGACTGCAACAAAAGATGAAGTATATTTGCTAGAGCAAATTTCATTTTAAAATTAATAATGTTACCTATTTATATTTGATGTTTGGGATAAGTGACAAGAAGCCATATTTTATTTAATATTTTGCTAAGTTAAAACAAAGTGTCAGGAAGAATAGTCTAAATTTACCTGCCAGCCTAAATCGGGGCTCTGTGTTGTACCGCAAGTGCCAAAATAACAGAAAAGATGATTTTGAATGGCAGGGCTAAGGTGGCCTCAGGCAAAATATTGAAAAGAGGTAGATATATTTGTCCCCTCAAAACAAACCTATTAGTGCTACTTTTCTCCTTTCAAGCCACTGTCTGACCTCAACCCCCCCCGAGCCCTTATTCTGGATTCTAGGCAAGCCTCTGTAAAACTTTACAAGTTCCTTAACTAGTAAAGGTTTAACCTGAACATTTCATTAGCAACAAGGTGCCCAAAAGTCAAGTTTTCCCCTCCTAATAGCACCTAAAAGTTAAAGGGTCACCTGACTGCCCATTGCAAATCCTGACCTGAATATTGAACTCTCTTGTTTGAGTCTGAATAAATGAAGGCTAGACCTGACATATCTAAAAATGAATTAACTCTTGGTTAACAATCAAAATATTATGCATTTTATAAGATACTTCTTTAAATACTGTGGCCCTAACCTAGCATGTTAGACTCATTCACAGCTCAGTTTCCCTCTTGGAGGGACTATAGGGTGAACTTGTATGCTACACAGAAGTTTTTCTACACAATTCAATCTCTTTATGTTCTGAGATGTTCTCTGAGAGAATTTACACTGAAGTTCTCCACTCTCCTGCAGTTGATTTCAGGTACCCAATAGCTATGTTGTATTATTCACAACTTCTCTTGAGATCTCGATATGTGTTGTTTTGTGATATTTTTCAGTTTATTTCTGGTCTACTTTATCCCACAACAGTCTATTGCATATGAACGTCATTTAGTGCATATATAATATACACGAATTCAACGTGACATTAAAAAAATTGTTTACGGCTTCCCTGGTGGTGCAGTGGTTGAGAGTCCACCTGCCAATGCAGGAGACACGGGTTCGTGCCCTGGGCTGGGAGGATCCCACATGCCGTGCAGCAACTAGGCCCGTGAGCCACCACTACTGAGCCTGCACGTCTGGAGCCTGTGCTCCACAGCAAGAGAGGCCGCAATAGTGAGAGGCCTGCGCACCGCAATGAAGAGTTGGCCCCCGCTCGCTGCAACTAGAGAAAGCCCTCGAGCGGAAACGAAGACCCAACACACCCAAAAATAAATAAAATTAATTAATTAGTTAAAAAAAAATTGTTTATGTGAAAGAGCTTTTGTTTGTCTTATAGTTTATTCTGTCTTGGAGAACTACCTAACCCATATCTATAGTTTAACCAGTTATCTCTTCTAATTCTCTCTTTTTTTTTTAATTCAGTTAATATTTATTGAGATCCTGCTAGGTCCATTGCATTGCGGTAAATGTTTACATATTTCAAAAAAGAAATGAGATGATAGTTACTGTTATCTAATAAATATGACAAGCCATATACATAAATAACAGTGGTGGCACCAACCTACCATTGTCATTTTAAAACAAAACATCACCACTTTTTGCAAGCCAATTGAAGATTTTTGGAATAACTACAAATTAAAGATTTTCAGTTTAAAAAAATACAATGCATTACCACCTCATACTTGTCAGATTGGCTACAATCAAAAAGACAACAAAAAGCAATTGTTGGCGAGAATGTGGAGAAAATGCAACACTCATGCACTGTTGGTTGGAATGTAAATTGCTGCAGCCATTATGGGAAACAGTATAGAAATTCTTCAAAAAAATAAAACTAAAACTGCCATATGATTCAGCAATTCCACTTTTGAGTATTTACCTGAAGAAAACAAAAACACTAACAAGAAAATATATGTGCACTCCAATGTTCACTGCAGCATTATTTACAATAACCAAGATATGGAAGCAACCTAGATGTCCATCAAAGATGAATAGATAAGGAAGATGGGGTATATATACACTATGGAATATTACTCAGCAATTAAAAATGAAATCTTGCCATTTGTGACAATGTGAATGGACTTAGAGGGTACTATACTAAATGAAATAAGTCAGACAGAGAAGGACAAATACTACATGATCTCATATGTGGAATCTAAAAAACAAAACAAACAAGCAAACAAAATGAAAACAGACACTCTTTAAATTCTTAATCTCTAAGATGGACCTTTCACACAAATTTCACTCCCATGACTTTAGTCCATTTTAATCCTACCAGCCACTCATACATGTATGGTAAAGAAGATCTCTTTCATGGTATTATTTTTCTTCTTTCTGTCTTTCTTGTAGAATATCGCTTTTATTTTCTTTGCTTTCTTAATTGTGAGTACACAAAGGGTGGAAAGATAATCACTTAATTGTCAGAGAACCAAAGCGAACGGCTGGCTGAGCTAGGGATCCCCGGCAATAACAGTGGGGTACATATTTTGCTGTCAGTGCAAAGGGACAAACTTCTATTTATACCTTCATGTATTTTTCCCACTCTCACCCCCATCTTCATGCATTAAAAAAGTTTCATAGTAAATGGTAAGCAAAAAAAAGTCTAGAACATAGGGATTTGGGTAGTCGTGGGGTAGATTCATACTGGTTTGGTAACTGAGGTGTGAAAACTAACACTATGGACAGCACAGAACCATTCATACATGACTTTTAAAATAAATCCCATTGTTCTTTAATCAGGACAGAGTTGCCAGTTAGGTTTAGTAGAGTCTGGCTTACAAGGTCACTTAAAATTCATCTTTCTTTACAGATTTAGCTGGTTATAACAGTTCCTGTGTAACATGATGCTCTGTTTTAATATCTTCTATCCTACTTACATTAGTGAAACAATTAATGGTAAAAATTAAATTAAAAAATTAACACTGCATAGTTAAATATGAAATATTTCATACCGTTTAAAATGTTTCCTAATTTCTGATAAAAATACATTATAATTGCTTTACAAATACAGAAACACGTAAGGAATTGTGTTTCATTTCCTTTCCAACTATTGTTTTCAGTGCATTGCGTATCTTTCAGTTTATGCAAATGTAAAGATACTTATTTATCAATTTATTATTACAAATATCTGTTTTATACAATTGAAAAAATTGTACATGCTATTTTATTGTCTATTTTAGTTTACCTATATACTTTACGCATTGATCATTAAATACTCATCAAGAGTACTTCCAAGGGCCACATGATATTCTAGATCATGGGTTCATAAACTATAGTCCATGAGCCAAACCAGTCTGTCTCCTGTTTTAGTAAGTCTCCTATTCCTGTAGGCTAAGAATAATTCTTAGAAATGAACATTTGCAATTGATTGGATCATGAAGAACAGTAACTGTGAAACTCAATTAAGCAAAATGTTATCCCACAAAATAAAATTCCATTCTTTTTATTAATAGACATGTGACAGAATTCTAAAGATGTCCCATCACCAAAATTCCCATTCCTGATTATGCAATCAAACACTAATCTATGTACCTCTGTGAAGGGCTTTTACAGAAAGAATTAAGATTTCTGATCAGATGACCTTAAGACAGGGAGGTTATGTTGGGTTATCCGGGTGGACCCAATGTTATCACAAGAACCCTTAAAAGTAGAAGAGTCAGTCAGAGAGAGGAATGAGAGAGGAATTAGGAGAGATAAGGTAGAGGGTAGGTCTGAGAGGGACTCAGCCACTCATTGATGGATTTGAAGATGGAGGTAGAGGCCAGTGAGTCTCTAGGAGATGAGAATGACTCCTCACGGCCTCAACTGGCAAGGAAATGGGGACCTCAGACATACAACCACATGGAACTAAATCTATAAAAAACCTGGCTGGCAGCCATGTAATGAACTTAGATTGTACACACTGCTATATTTAAAATAGATAACCAGCAAGGACTTACTGTATAGCAGAAGGGAAATTTTCTTGGTATTCTGTAATAACATAAATGGGAACAGAATTTGAAAAAGAATAGATACATGTATATGTATAACTGAATCACTTTGATGTACACCTTAAACTAACACTGTTAATCAACTATACTCCAATATAAAATTTAGAAAAACATATTTGCAAACAAAATTTTTTTTAATTAAAAAAAAGCAGTAGGAAACAATTGAAGGCTTTAAATGGGAGAAAGATATGATCTTTGTTTTCCAAGAATTTGGATGTCAAGGTGCTTATACCCAACTATGACACTCCTCAGTATACTCCAGAAACAACACAAATGCCCAAAATACAAGAATGGCTATGCAAATTATGGCACAGGAATGTGAAAAGAAGTTACGCAGCAAATACAAGAAAATGAACATGAAATGTTATATAGAAAAATATGTACTATTAAGTGTAAAGAAGACTGCCAAATGGTAAGTAAAATATATATGTATTAGGATATCAAGCAAAATTAAGACATAAATTTAACAACGTTATGTTCCTTTTTCAGTATTGTAAATGCTTATTAATTTTGCTTTCTAACTCAAAATTCCCTGACCAGGTCATCTGGTGAACATGGATGCATTAGGAAGACAGAAGGGCAGACTGCCATATTTTCATGACTTCAATTTCCATTACCATAGATTATTCCTATTACCTGCCAAACTCACTTCCTCTGTTTTCAGCACTCCTTGCTAATTTCATTCCTACATGTACCCTGCCAAACTGAAATTATCCTTGGACTTCTTACACAATCAAGTCTAAGTCATCTTTCTGAACCATAACTTTTGTACTCTTTATGATAACTTTTGTCATAGTTAATGCAGACCTGCCCTTCCCTGTGCTAACATAGCTTAGCAGTGTGGAGCAGAAATGAAAAACAAGTGTGGCTTGTCAATAAAGATCTACATTTAAAAACCTAGTCTGGGACTTCCTTGGTGACACAGCAGTTAAGAATCTGCCTGCCAATGCAGGGGACACGGGTTTGATCGCTGGTCTGGGAAGATCCCACATGGCACGGAGCAACTAAGCCCGTGCGCCTCAACTACTGAGACTGCACCCTAGAGCCTGTGAGCCACAACTACTGAGCCCATGGGCCACAACTACTGAAGCCCGCGTGCCTAGAGCCCGTGCTCCGCAACAAGAGAAGCCACCTCGATGAGAAGTCCGTCCACCGTAACAAAGAATAGCTCCCACTCACTGCAACTAGAGAAAAGCCGGCATGCAGCAAAGATGACACAATGCAGCCAAAAAAAAAAAGAAAAGAAAAAAAAACCCGAGTCTGGTTATTAATGAACATAGTGACTATTCTGTATTTAAAATAAAAGATTAATTTAACAAGTAACCTATTCTAACCTGCATGGATGTTTCAATGCAAGTTAGAAAAGGTTATAGTCTTTAACCAGCAAGAGGCTTTAACAATATGGTAATCCTCAGTAAAAGAATTAAATACCTCATTGCCTAGACCAGTGAGTGTTATATTTATGTCATAAACCTGCAGAAAAGTAAAGACCAGAGAATAGGTCTTAGATTCAGGCCTCCAGAGGGCCTGAACATTCCCTGGCTCAGTGAAACATTAGCTTTGTGACTATGGACAAGTTACATAATTTCTCTGTGTTAGTTTTCTCCCTTGAAAAATAAGGATAGTAATATTCCCTAGCTCATAAAATATTTCAGATAATTATTTGGCATTCTGCGTGCAACATAATTAGCCTAGCTCCTGGTGTAGGATGGAGGATTTTTTGTTTGTTTGCTTTTAGTGCCACTCTCATCACAGCCATAACTACAACCAAAGTCACCATCATCACACAACCAGCATATGTGAACCCCTCCCCTTCTCAAAACAGTTTATCATGGAGGGTAAGAGTACATATGCTCTGAGTCCCAAATGGTTCAAATCCCAGCTCTGCCACCTACCATCTATCACCTTGTGTAACTTGTCCTCTGTTTGTCTATACAAGTGAAAACAATACCTATGTTGTAGGATCAATTGGTAGGATTCAAAGGGTTGATATAAAGTGTTTAGAAAAGTGCCTGACTCAAATAGGTAAATGTTAGCTTCTACTCCTTCAAATGCCATTTTTGCATAGGTCAAATTTCAGATTTGCAATTTCCACTTATGTCTGTCTATATAAACCTTGTATACACGATTATCATTATGCATATGCCCACACCAAATGGAATTACTAATAATCTAAAACTTTCTAAAGAATGAATTAAGGTGAAAAATATCGTTTTCTTTTTTACAAAAATTCGAAGAGAAATGGCAGTGTTAAAATCTTCAACGTAAAAGCAAACCAGAAACTTGATAACATAAAATTCTTAGGAAAATTTTCCTAAGAGTTGCCAAAATGAGCCAGACATTTTTTGATCTGTATAAAACTAGGTAATTTATGTAAGGGCAAATTAAATTCCAAAAATTAGGGATTTTTGACAGCTAAGCTGTAAAGAATATTTTGCATATACCTACCTATTGCTCTTACGCACTGTCTTAATTGTCTGGCTTGCTATTATCTATGGGGTTCTCCCTTCTATTTTCACTTTTACAGGTGTCAACCTTACCTTGGAAAAGGCTGTGCACCACAGCTTTGGGGAAAAGTACAGATCTGTGAATTTATAGGTGGCAGTGAAAGAACAGTTGTCTGCAAGCCGTGAACCCACCCAGCACACTGTTGACTTAATTATACCACACAACAGAGCCAACATTTTAAAGCTGTGAAAGATGGAGATTCTTTACACTCATTATTAGCATTTTTAGCCTGCCATTTTAATCGGCCTAAACAAATCATTTAAACTACCATGTTATAACTAGTATTACATTATTATGGTTTTCTGAATGATCGTTTCATTAACTAGTATAAGCCTGGATTAGATAAAATAATTGTCTCCCTAACTCATTTTAGAAGTTTTAAAAACTTCACCCACCTTTGTAACCAATTATTGATCACAGATCCACCAAGAATAGATATATTTAGAAGGAGCAATAAGAAAACTTAAGGTAGGGCTTCCCTGGTGGCGCAGTGGTTGGGAGTCCACCTGCCAATGCAGGGGACACGGGTTTGTGCCCCGGTCCGGGAAGATCCCAAATGCCGCGGAGCGGCTCGGCCCGTGAGCCATGACCGCTGGGCCTGTGCGTCTGAAGCCTGTGCTCCACAACAGGAGAGGCCATGACAGTGAGAGGCCCGTGTACCGCAAAAAAAAGAAAAAAAAAAGAAAGTTTAAGGTAAATTTTTGTTGCCAAGCACATTTAAACTCCACTTTGCCTTTGTAGTTGCCTGTAATTTATAGGAAAATGTGATAAACCTCACTTTTGGCTCATATCAGTAAATTCATTTGAAATAAAAAGCAAGGTTTGGGGCACAGTTTGTTGGGATTAAAATTATTGACCACTCATGAATTTAAGAGAGGTATCGAAATGTTATAATGTAGGAAATAAAGTGCCATAAATAAATTCAAATATATCAGCAATCTTAGTTAACACAGGAGCACTCATTTCTACATTTAAAAAATGCTGATTATATACTTGAGTTTAAAAAATAAAGAAGTTAACTATATGAGATTTACATGAAACACATCTAACACGAAATGACTCCGAAGGATTACAGAAAAAAAAAAAAAAAGGATTTACCTGGAAAATACTATCAGAAAGAAAAGTGGTATATAAATGTCAGTAAAAATGTTCTTTAGGTATAAAATGCATTGCTAGACACACAGAATTCTAAAAATATACAACTTATCAGGAAGACTTGGCAAATCTAAAAATGGATATACTTAATAATACAACTTCAAACTGTAAAGGGTAAAATGGACAGAACTATGTAAAAATTGACAAATTTACTGTATATGAGGAGACTAACACCTCACTTTCCTGTAAAATAAAAATATATATAGAGAGGACTCGAATAGCAAAATTAATTACCGTAAGATTACACACACGCACACACAGATACACACATAAAACTGTATGTGTGAGACAGACACACATTATATACAAATACAGATATCTATTACTGCATTCAATAACAGAAGAATATATCATTTTTTCCCCCACAGGAGAAATTCTTGAAATTTATTAGTAGATCACAAAGATAAGCCCTATAACTCTCAAAGAACTGGTTTTCTACAGGCTATGCCAATTAAGGTAAAAATTTGATCAATAAAATGCTTACAAAAATACTTTTGGAAATTAAAAATACACAGACCCTCACAAAAGATAAGAAATGGAAATGGATGACCTCCAATTCTGTTCCCCAAATAGGTGTATTTATTTTTATTTTATTCTTTTTTTTTTTTTTTTTTTTTT
>NW_006791400.1:2284483-2299860 GCF_000442215.2 Lipotes vexillifer | reverse complement strand
TTTTGCGGTACGCGGGCCTCTCACTGTTGTGGCCTCTTCCCGTTGCGGAGCACAGGCTCCGGACGCGCAGGCTCAGCAGCCATGGCTCACGTGCCCAGCCGCTCCGCGGCATGTGGGATCTTCCCGGACCGGGGCACGAACCCGTGTCCCCTGCATCGGCAGGCGGACTCCCAACCACTGCGCCACCAGGGAAGCCCGAAATAGGTGTATTTAACAGTGAGCTTGAAAAAGCAGCTATAGGATTACTCACATAGTATGCTTCTGTTTATACTACATCCGAAAAGATAGCATTCCTAAATACAATGTGATGTGCTATCATATAGTACATGGTAAATCTCACTAAAGTCGCGAAGTAAATACCACAGAACTCTGAGGCAGTCAGAGAGGGAGGAGGGAGGATGCACACAGGTGCTTTGTAATATTTGGCGATATTCTGTTTCTTAAGCAAGGCCGCAGTAAACAGGATTCATGCATTATGTTAAGTCCCATGAAAATGCCAGTTATGTAGGTCAGATATGGTGGACTATTGATCATTTTGTAAGGCTCCATCCAATCCATGACATCTGTTCTTGTGGTTAAGTGATAATTATCCCATGTCAGGTTATTGAGAAAAGACAGTTTGTATCTAAAAATAGGATATGAATACTTTCTGCAGTATATTTGCATGGGTAAAACTGTAAATCAATTTTTTTTTATGGTAAAAGGGATACTTTATTGATTCTACTGCGTTTTATTTACGTTTATTTTTTTTTTTCTTTTTCGTGCTTAAGAGTAAATTTAGAAAATGTGTTTTATCTAACTGGAAAAAAAAGATACTTGGTGTCAGTGTGAAAGAATGTCATATCACTTTCAGCCGCATGAAGATAAGGACCTTCACTCATTATCAGATGATGATTATGGCAGGTAGTTCTGGTTTAAGAGCACACAGATCCAGACACTTTAAAATGTTATGTTTGTCTTATAGGGGCCTCAATCCACACGTTCCTTCTAAATCCAATGACAACATCAAATTTGCCTGCTAAAGAGTTCACAAAAGTACCATCTGGTTTTAAAGTTTCCAAATTGTACCAGAAATCATTTAAAGTATTGCTGGGTATAAAAGCCTTCTAATTAAGAAAATCATGGGTGTTGAACTGAATCTAGGTCATCTACTCGCACTAATTGCATATGTGCATAACGTTTAATGTCATTTGTAATCAAAAAATATCTCTGTACGTGGAATGACAAATATTCAGAGAACTTGGGATGTGTTTTAGAATTGTTTGGGGAATTGTTCATCTTGTCTTCTTTCCTTGGGTACAAATAATGCACATTAATTTCACATACATGTCTTACATCATTTCTCTTTCTTGGTTTAAGACACTGACTCTTACTTGAACATTAGTCCTGTTTATATTCCTGCAAAAACCACATGACTAGTAGCCAGGGTTTCATTCCTCTTCTCCTGCCAAATTCTTAACATAATTTGGCCAAATAGCCTTTTTTCTAACACCTGTTCTGGTCTCTTTCCCATTCCTTCTGTTTATGTCTCATTTCCCTGTCACCCTCCCTCTTTCCTGTTCATTCATCCCTCAGTTGATTGGGCACCCTTGGATGAGCCAAGAATGCATTACCCTTATCTAAAAATCTCCTAAAATTCTTCATCTATGGATTTTAACATCTTTTCCAGAGGGCTCAACAGCCAGGTCAGATCCATAGAATCCAAATGAATGAGAAGCTATAAAAAAACATCAAAAAAGTATTTCCTTACCTATTTTTTAAGCCTTGGCAGGGTACTTGGTAAGGAATAGCCTGATTCCTTAGAAGTCAAAATTATAGAAAGAGGACTAAACACAGGCAAATTGTGAGTGAGAATGTATCATATACAAAAAGATACAGAAACCGGAGAACTGAGTTAGGGTTCCAATTGCTACTCCTACCACCCCCTCAGATGTACAGCAGGGGTGGGACAAATCCTCTGCTGGTGGGCAGCTTGTTAATATGTTGGACTACAGGCACTGCTACACTCCCATCTGGTCCCTTCCATCAACCACGTATCCCACGGTTGTGAAAGCATGATTGTATAGAAACTGCTCACAGCTAGATGCCTTGCCCAAATAGTCATTTTCCACGGTACAGGTTTCCCTCACTATCCAAAAGTAGAGCATTCCTGTGAAACCTTCCATACCGAAATGGTGTAAAGTGAAGAAGCAATTCTCTTAGAAAGAATCTTGCTAACGGATGCACAAAATAGATCCAGATAAAGCACAGATGCTAACAGACAGCTCAAAGCTCTGGCAGCTTGATGCTGAGATGCTGAGTGTTAGTTCAAGGAAAGGAGCTTGATGGTACCCCTCTCCCTGCTCTGGTTGCACAATGCCTCTGTAAGGATTGCTGCAAAACACACACTGAACGTTATTTTCTTTTTTCTTTTTCCACAAAAGTGAAAATCCTTGTCAAATTTCTTTCAGTTAGCAAAAACAGGTGCAAATGTACGTGTTTTGCAAAAGCCAGGTGGCATAAAGCGAACTTTTGAAAAGCAGGGTGAGTACCCATATAGACAATTTATTTAAGATTACTGTAATTCACGAGACTCACAAACATAAACACTGCTACTCCTTTATAACCTATACACCCACATTCACACAATTTCTGGTTGGAATGAAGGCATATGCAGGGGAGATCAAGCAAATTTATACAATCAATGTAACAACAACAAAAAGAAACAATCTTTGAAAACATTTTAGTGACATTCATGCATGTCCCTTCTCCACAAAATGACATTCTTTAGCAAAAATCTGGATCATGCATTAGAGCTGGTCCTGGCGTAGAGGTATAAATTTTGTAATCCTGCCTTAAGCCCCAGGTGTTTGTATCCCTAATTGAGGGAAGTAACTTACGCATACTTTTTCTTAACCTAGAATGGCTGAATGTGTTTGCTGTTACCCAACCATTAATCTACTAAGTATTCAATTTCAGACAGGAGTTTTATTAATGTGTGCTTATTAACACCTCTGACAACTTCATAAATAACAATTATAAGTTGAAAAAAGTCCACCTTAGACTATAAGAAATGACTAGCTGTTGGAAATGGAAAACAAGTTTCACTGTTTCTAACAAACAGAAGCTTCTCAGTACACAGTAACAGCAAGACTCAAATCTAAGGCAACATTTGTTTTTTTGTTTGCTTGTTTTTGTTTGTTGTTGTTGTTGTTGTTGTTATTCTTTTTAATTGTGGTAAAATACATATAACATGAAATTTACCATCTTAATCATTTTTAAGTATACAGTTTAGTGGCATTAAGTACATTCATTGTTGTGCAATTATCACCACCACCCATCTCCAGAACTCTTTCATCTTGCAAAACTGAAACTGTGCCCATTAAATAATAACTCCCTTATTCCCCCTCCTCCCCAGCCCCTGGCAACCACTATTCTATTTTCTGTCTCTACAAATTTGACTACTCTAGGTAGCTCACATATGTGGAATCATAAAATATTTGACCTTTGCGACTGGCTTATTTCACCTACCATAATATCCTCAAGGTTCATGTGTATTGAAACATATGTCAGAATTTCCCTCCTTTTTAAGGCTGAATAATGTTCCATTGTATGGGTATACCACATTTTGTTCATCCACTCGTCTGTTGATAGACACTTGGGTTGCTTCCATCTTTTGGCTATTGTGAGTAATGCTGCTATGAACATGGGCGTACGAATATCTCTTTGACCCCTTGCTTTCAATTCTTTTGGGTATATAAACTGGCTAAGGCAACATTTGAAATGAGCATTTATTTTTATGTGAACAGTATTTTCTTTGTGTCATTCTTCATTAGCTCAAACAGAAACAGCTCATTCTCTGAATTGTTTCTTTACAGCTAGATTTTGCCTGTAGAATTAACTCAGTTCTCATTATCCAAAAGTTTAGAACTACAATAAATTCCATACCTCCAAAAGCTTTTTATACAGTGAGCTGCATATGTTTAATTATAATTTTGAAAAACATTTAAAATGCTTATTGAGACACTTTATTTTGGTTCTCGTTTGATATTCTTATCTAAGACTTCCCATTTTAATAAGTACCTATCTTAAAAACATTGTCTCTTTCTGAAAACAGAAAAAAATCATAATTATAAGAAATATAGTCCATGTGGGCAATGTGTTCCTTCTTTCACAGTGGGGGTCTGGATACAGCATCCCTTATAACACCCTGGCTGGGGACCAACAGAAAGGGCCATAGGCCAGTGGGGAATGAGAGTACCAGGGTTCTCCAGGACAGAGAGATTACCTCTCTCCCAAGGAGGCAGTACCATGTAGCATCTCTCCTAGTCATTGCTGTGCTGGAACGTGTGCACAGTGGCGACCAGGGATTCTTAGGATTGCAGAGTTTTAAAAAAACTGAGACTTATAGTTTAGAGATGAGAAATGAGGGCCATTTTACTTCTCTTATTTCTCAGGAGCATATAATAAACAATCATCCCTATCTTCTGAAATTTTCTTCATTTGCTTCACCACATCATGAAATTACCAGAGGACACTATATCCCTTGCAGATCTTTCCAATTCAGATCATTCTTTTTTTTCTTTCTATTTCCCATCATTCAAGAGAACAGTAGTGTCAACATTCTCATTAGTGTGTGCATTTTTGTGATTTACTCAATCATTTATTCACAAGCAGTTACTTATTACCACTATGTTCCCAGCAGAGTGACGGATCTTAGAAATACAGTGACGAAAAATAGTCCTCTGCTGCTCAATCAATGGAGCAAGAAAGATAATTATATGGTTTGGTAGACTATAATAGAAGTAAGAATCAAGCGTCTTAGGATCTTAGGACTAGAGAGATGATAGCAATTAGTTTTGCCTGGGACAGTGCTTCTTGTGGCTTCTGCTGTTTCCAGACAATTAGAACACTGTCTTCTCTTATAATTTATCCTGTCTTGGAATTCCTACCATGGTTTCATCCTAATCATATACGCTCTTCTTCAAAATCTGATCTGAATATTCTTCCCTCAATGACATCAGTGACTCATTAGTGACTGAGTTTCCCAGTTCTTCCTGTTTCTTTCCAAAAGACTCCAATTTCAACAACAATGTTGGTGAATTTTTTTTTCTATCTAAGCTTCACCTACTCTTAATAAATTAAAATCCAATGATCTAGATCTCAATTAATTCTGTGCACTTAGGATTTTGTGTGTGTGTGTTTTTTAAAGGGGTGCCATAGGAGACATAAAAATGAATGATAAGTGATCAAAATGCAATAATACGCAATGTTGCAGAGGATACAAGACAGAAAAGGAGGTCAGGATTAACCATAAATGGCAGGAAAAAACGTTTCCTATAGAAAGATGGTGACACGAATTCCTAGAAGAAGGTAAAAGTATGGGAGGTGAAAAAATTCATACCGAGGAGCTTCCTTCTTTTCACAGAAAGTGGAGGGTATAACGGATGCAAAAGAGAACCAGTGACTCAATCTTGGATTATCTTCCAACCTCTTCATTTCTGTGTAATTCCATTGGCCTCCTTCTCTAGCCAGAGAACTATGTTCAGTCATTTAAGGTGTCCTCCCTGGGTGACTGTCCTTATTCCCGGTTTTTCCTCCATTGGCTGATCTCCTGTGTGTGAGTAAAAGTAAGGAAAGTTGCTGATTTTTTTTTTAACAGAATTTTATTATTTTTTTTGGATTATATTTTAGTTACTTTTTTATACAGCAGGTTCTTATTAGTTATCTGTTTTATACATATTAGTGTATACATGTCAATCCCAATCTCCCAATTCATCCCACCACCACCACCACCACCCTCCCACTTTCCCCCCTTGGTGTCCATAAGTTTGTTCTCTACATCTGTGTCTCTATTTCTGCCTTGGAAACCAGTTCATCTGGACCATTTTTTTTAGATTTCACATATATATGCTAATATATGATATTTATTTTTCTCTTTCTCACTTAATTCACTCTATATGACAGACTCTACGTCCATCCACGTCTCTACAAATGACCCAATTTTGTTCCTTTTTATGGCTGAGTAATATTCCATTGTATATATGGAATATACATCTTCTTTATCCATTTGTCTGTCAATGGGCATTTAGGTTACTTCCATGACCTGGCTAGAGTAAACAGTGCTGCACTGAACATTGGGGTGCATGTGTCTTTTTGAATTATGGTTTTCTCTGGGTATATGCCCAGTAGTGGGATTGCTGGGCCATATGGTAATTTTATTTTTAGTTTATAAGGAACCTCCATACTGTTCTCCATAGCGGCTGTATCAATTTACATTCCCACCAACAGTGCAAGAGAGTTCCCTTTTCTCCACACTCTCTCCAGCATTTTCTGTTTGTAAATTTTTTGATGATGGCCATTCTGACTGTTGAGAGGTGATAACTCACTGTAGTTTTGATTTGCATTTCTCTAATAATTAGGGATGTTGAGCAGCTTTTCATGTGCTTCTTGGCCATCTGTATGTCTTCTTTGGAGAAATGTCTATTTAGGTCTTCTACTCATTTTCTGATTAGGTTGTTTTTTTTAATATTGAGCTGCAGGAGCTGTTTATATATTTTGGAGATTAATCCTTTCTCTATTGATTCATTTGCAAATATTTTGTCCCATTCTGAGGGTTGTCTTTTTGTCTTGTTTATAGTTTCCTTCACTGTGCAAAAGCTTTTAAGTTTCATTAGGTCCCATTTGTTTATTTTTGTTTTTATTTCCATTACTCTAGGGGATGGGTCAAAAAAGATCTTGCTGTGATTTATGTCAAAGAGTGTTCTTCCTATGTTTTCCTCTGAGAGTTTTATAGTGTCCGGTCTTACATTTAGGTCTTGAATCCATTTTGAGTTTATTTTTGTGCATGGTGTTAGGGCATGTCCTAATTTCATTCTTTTACATGTAGCTGTCCAGTTTTCCCAGCACCACTTATTGAAGAGACTGTCTTTTCTCCATTGTATATCCTTGCATCATTTGTTGTAGATTAGTTGCCTGTAGGTGCAGGAGTTTATCTCTGGGCTTTTTATCCTGTTCCATTGATCTATATTTCTGTTTTTGTGCCAGTACCATATTGTCTTGATTACTGTAGCTTTGCAGTATCGTCTGAAGTCAGGGTGTCTGATTCCTCCAGCTCCGTTTTTCTCCCTCAAGATTGCTTTTGCTATTCAGGATCTTTTGTGTTTCCATACAAATTTTAAGATTTTTTGTCCTAGTTCTGTAAAAAATGCCACTGGTAATTTGATAGGGATTGCATTGAATCTGTAGATTGCTTTGGGTAGAATAGATATTTTCACAATACTGATTCTTCCAATCCAAGATCATGGTATATCTCTCCATCTGTTTGTGTCATTTTTGATTTCTTTTCTTTAAAATTAATTAATTAATTAGTTAATTAATTTTTGGCTGTGTTGGATCTTCGTTGCTGTGCACAGGCTTTCTCTAGTTCCGGCTAGCAGGGCCTACTGTTTGTTACAGTGTGTGGGCTTCTCATTGCGGTGGTTTCTCTTGTTGTGGAGCACAGGCTCTAGGCATGCAGGCTTCAGTAGTTGCAGCATATGGGCTCATAGCTGTGGCTCGTGAGCTCTGGAGTGCAGACTTGGTAGTTGTGGTGCAGGGGTTTAGTTGCTCCGTGGCATGTGGGACCTTCCTGGACCAGTGCTTGAATCCGTGTCCCCTGCATTGGCAGGTGGATTCTTAACCACTTCCATTCTTCTGCCTCAGTTATTCTGCTATTGATTCCTTCTAGTGTATTTTCCATTTCAGTTATTATATTGTTCATCTCTGTTTGTTTGTCCTTTAATTCTTCTAGGTCTTTGTTAAACATTTCTTGCATCTTCTCCATCTTTACCTCCATTCTTTTTCTGATGTCTTGGATCATCTTCACTATCATTATTCTGAATTATTTTTCTGGAAGGTTGCCTATCTCCACTTCATTTAGTTGTTTTTCTGGGGTTTTATCTTGTTCCTTCATCTGGTACATAGTCCTCTGCCTTTTCATTTTGTCTATCTTTCTGTGAATGTGACTTTCCTTCCACAGGCTGTAGGATTGTAGTTCTTCTAGCTTCTGCTGTCTGCCCTCTGGTGGATGAGTCTATCTGAGAGGCTTGTGCAAGCTTCCTGATAGGAGGGACTTGTGGTGAGTAGAGGTGGTTGTTGATCTGGTGGGCAGACCTCAGTAAAACTTTAATCCGCTTGTCTGCTGATGGGTGGGGCTGAGTTCCCTCCCTGTTGGTTGTTTGGTCTGAGCCTACAAGCCTTTTGGTGGGGCTAATGGCAGCCTCTGGGAGGGCTCACACCACGAGGTATTTCCCAGAACTTCTGCTGCCAGTGTCCTTGTCCCTGCGGTGAGCCACAGCTGTCCCCCTCCTCTGCAAGAGACCCTCTACAAATGAAGTTGAGCTTATTGTTTGCTAATGGAGTTAGATTCTCTTAGGAATATGACTAGGAAATATTAATCAAGGAAACGAGTTTGCAGCAAACTATATTCAAAAGATACATAAATAGACTCCAAAGAGAGAAATGAGGAAGAAGCAGCAACTATGAGTAAGGAAAATATACATATAAGATATATAGTAAAGAGAAAGGAAAAAGATAAATGAAGGAGTGACCCAATAAGAAGCAGACCCAAGAGAGAAACCTAATATTCCAAGCTCCCCAAAACTGATTTTCATTCTTTTCCTGTGTTTCTGGAGTTTAGCTGAATAATTTGTGTGTAGAGACCCATAATCCTTTGCAATCCATTTCCCCATTCCTAAAGAAAGCATTCTATGAACTAGGGTTACTTGAGTGAGTTTCTTATTAATAAAAAAGGTGATATGAGATGTTAGTCTTATCTGAAAATATTTCTCTTCTTATACTTCAGGCTGTGCTGTTTAATGTTCCCCCAAATACATCTCAAAGACTGCAAAGGTAATTGGAAATGCTGAGCATAAAACACAGAAATGCCTAGTATGCACCATTATTTCCTTTGGGAGTACTAAGTGGAGGTGATGCTACCTAGGAAATAGGGAGAGAGGCAGAGGAGAGAAAGACATTCAGGAATATCTGACCAGAAATATTAGTGCACCAACTTTCTTGGGGCATCAAAAACTAATCTGAGAAATCTGCAGAAGGCTGAATCATACAGATAATTTTAGCATGACGTGGCATGTTGACCACTCATTCTGTTATTTGACAAATAAAATGTTCCTATTGAGAGCCGAGTGAAAAATCCTGAACACAATTTGATTGGTACAGTTTATCTTTTGAGTCAAGCAAGCCCTATGATGTAGGACTTAATATAGATACCTGTCTTTGGTCCAAAAATTTATTTTAGGGTGGATATTGGGGGCACTCATTCAAAACGTGGACGCTTAGGTCATTTGGGACTAAAATTTGGGATTATCCCAAGTCTTAGAACATGGTTGGACAGTTAGGCAAGGAGAAATATATCCATTATAAATCACTCAGTGTATGATAAATATAATAGGCATAGATTAAAGTGCAACGGAACAAAAAGAAGACATATTGGAAAACACTCTGTGGAGCTCTGGGATATAGGCTAAAGATCGAGCAGTCACTCAGGTTATAGACAACAAGTAAAAACACATAAGCATTTGAAATTGTCAAGGAAGATGCTAAATCGAGAAGAAGAAAGGGGCTAATGAAGAAACATAAAGAATCTCATCATTTAAGATATGGGAAAAGGAAGGACACATAAACAAGCAGCCACAGAGGAATGGAAAATGTCAGGAGAGGATGATGAAAAATATTTAGAAGGAAGAAGAAGCCAAAAGTATCAGAAGCCAAAGAGAAGTCAGTATGATTATTAGCAAAAGCTGTATTGAAAGTAGATGCAAGGAAATTGTGTAAATCTCCAAAAAGTGGGTATAATGGGACCGGCACAACTAGAAACCTAAAACATTAGTAGATCGAGTAATACATGGAAGGTGTGGAAACATACGTTCTTAGTGTAGACAGCACTTGAAGATATTTGGCTGAATAGAACAGGAAATAGGTTAGCCAGGAGGAGGAGCATCTAGAGTCATATAAGGGATTTGTTTTTGTTTTTTTTAAGAGGAGAAATATGATTTTTTTGTGTGGACTGGATGATAATGTGAGAAACAACAATTTCAAGGATATGGGATTTATACATAAAGAGATACATTATAGAGAAAAGACCACCAAGAAAGCAACAAGGAATAAGCTCTGGAATGCAGATGGGGAGCTGGCTTTAGAAAGGAAGGGGTACTCATTTTTTCATCCTTCCTATCGTAGGAAGGAAAGAGAAGTGTACCATATGGATGCAGGTATAGCTAGTTTTTAAATAAAAGAAATGAGGACCTCTATTTTCTTTGAAAAGAAGCAGATGGTATTTTCCAAAGATGCCATGCCAATATATCCCATGGCACATGCTCTTCTCTGGAAGAGATGTTAACATTTCTCCACTGAGACATGAGGTCCCTGTTCCTTTCCCTTGAAACTGAGTGGGCCTGTGATAACAGGGGTTGCTGCAGACCTGACAAAGTATAGTAGACCAAGAGGGAGCTCTGATGCAGAGAGAAGAGCCCACATTATGTGGAAATAGCTAGACTCTTATACTGTCACCTTGCACAGTGATTGGCTGAAGGCTTCCCTGAGCTGAGTCTGACCTGGCTGGGAAGCTGAGGAAAACTTAAAGAAACAAACAGCTGCAGTTTATCAGTTCCCCACACTCCTCACAGTTGGGCAAAAAGTCTATTCTGGAAGGGAGATATGCATTTATGCCACTCATTTCTTTAGGCCACTCTGATCCACTTCTTTACAGTTTGGGGACCAACTCCTTCAAGGTCATAATGGGCCTTTCTTCCCACCAGGGGAATGGCGTATGGAAGAGGAAGGTGAAGGGAAAAACTACAGCCCCGATTACTCCATTTGCTAGTAGGGACACAAATCCTAATCATTGTTTCTCTTCTCCACTCTCCATTCTAACCGCTCCCCTTGCCCCCAGCTATCACTCCTGTTAGTCTAGATGGTACCTGGTGGTATGACTAAATACCTCATTCATGAAAGGTCTGAGTCTCATCACTCAAGAGAGTCTCCTGATTTCCACACATATTCCCACCTACGGTCGTTGTATAATAGAAGCCAAACCTTCTTCTGTCACCATGGTCAATAACCACTGACAAGGCTATGATTCCTCTTCTTGCCAACTGGTTCCTTGAGCATCAGGTGTGCAAAGATCCAAGGTAACAACTGTAGACATATGTCAATGGGAATTTTGCTTTGTTACTCAGAGAAAGTTTCATCTCCTTTAATTTGGGAACCAGGATCTCTAACCCTGCAGTGTTCAGAGCCACAGTAACTCAAAGTCCCCCAGTAGATCCATGAGAGTGATTTTAAGTAGGGCCACTTCTTGCTTCAACCTGTAGTACTCAGACTCACATATTCCATTTAGTGGGAATATGTAGACATAAGGAATACTTTGGCTTAATACATCTTGGGGGATAGTGCCCCCCATAAGATATAGCCTTAGAGTGAGTTCTTCAGCTGTACTTTAGCAGGATATTCCCAATGCTCTATCACACTGACAGTTTCTGGATGATATATAGTCAATACAACCAGTGAATTCCATGGTCATGGGCTCTCTCTTGCACCTCTTTCACCGTAAAGTGGTTTCCCTAGTTGGAAGTTATGTGTGTGTGATTTCATGACCGTGGATCATGCATTTCAGTCTTCAGGATGGTGGCCCTAGCTGAGGTCATGTGGACAAGAAAGGAAAATCCATAACCATAACAGATGTCTATTTCTAGGAGAAAACATTTCTGGAAGGAAGGCTCGCCGAGTAGCTGATTTGCCACCCAGTTGCCACTTGATCTCCTCAAGGAGTAGTGCATTGTCCTCTTTTGCTGCCGTGACGGACTCTTAGAAGCAACAGTAGCTAGATCAGCCTTGGTAAATGGAAGTCCATGCTATGGAGCCCATGCATAACTTTTATCTCTTTCTTCGTGGCCCCTTTGTCTCTGTGTTCATTATGCTGGCTCTGGAGTGACTGTGAACAAGGTATGGTTAACATCAACTGAAGAGTCATTTTTTCCTACTTGGTTATTTGTTTTGCTTCCATAGAGGATGCTTTTTGATGGGTATTAATGTGTGGTATAAAGGTCTTCAGTATCACATATCTTCCTGCTTAATCTCATATCTTAATTCACATGCCTCCATCTCATGTAATTTTGACTCTTTATCTTCCAGTCCTTTTCCTTCCTGATCTGCAAGACAGACTATTGTTCAATTGTCATGAAATCAATGTATATCTAACCTTGGATTTCTTTTCATTCTATACAAAATGGTTGACCAGGTACACTGACTGAAATTCTGTTCATTGGAATTTTTTCTCCCTTGCTGCTGTCTTTCAAGTCTACCCATGAATGAAACGGAAATAAATTTCCCATCCATTTTTTACAGATTGCACCACTTACCAAATCAACTCATGCATGTTGTGAGGATGGGACTTCCCCTCCTCCTTCAGTTGGTCATAAGGGACATCCCATATCTCCCCAGGTGTGAGCTGAAGATGAGGTTCTAGTGCAACATGGTGGGTGAAGCGAGTTCTAGGCTATTATCTCATGCATCTTGTCTGTGTCCTCCGGTCCTGCTTAATCCTGGTTGTGACATTTCTATCTGGTGATGAATCTCTGTTGTTCCCACCTACCACTGTTACCTGAAGGGCCAACAGGACCCAGCTTAGGTAAGCAATTGGATGCATGATCTTCTGGAATCCATGGTTGAGTGTTCAGTTCCTTACCAAGTCACAGTAGCATGATTTTTTTCAAAAGACATGTAGTTTTCTGCTGTAGGTTAGATGACTTTACTCCAGAAAACCACTGTCCATGTTGTGGTTCTCGCCCTCAAACTTGCCACAAACTACACACTGCTTCTTTTTTAACCACTGACACATCCATCACCATGGAGTTTTTAGCTTGTATGAAGGAGAAGGCCATAGAATTTATTTTTTTCCTCTGGGCCTTGTTCAAAGAAGGCGACCTTCCATTTCACTTGGTATAGTATCCTGAACAGTATTCCTACGTGTTGATTGGATTGTCCCTAGGATCTAGGAGCAATACCAGGTATTCATACTTCTCTGTAGAATGACATGAAAAATGCAGTAACTTATCTTTACCTTCAGAAGCAATATCCTAACATGCTCCTGCCCATGGGATCTCTAAAAACTTTATTTTCCACCCACTACAGGACATGTTTCTTAGTAAAGCCTCCATCATACAAGCCTCTCATGTTCATCCCGCCTGAACAGGATGATATCATCTGTGCCTGATGTTCTGTACGGATGTCCAGATGGTCCAGATATTTTCAGACTATATTGTGACAGAGGACAGAGTTAACATAGCACTGAGACTTTACAGTTAATGTGCATTATTTTCAATTCCATGTGCATGAGAACTATTTCAGATCCTCTTTCTTCAGATCCTCTTGCAATGGAAAAGAACACATTTGGATGAGTTTGAGTTCACAGTCCTTCTCCAGGATCAATCTACTTTTGCAGGAACCAAACTGGCAAAGTAAATGAAGATGTGATGGACATCACAACCCATGCCTCCTTTAGATTTTTAATGAGGGCATAAATGTTCACCATTCTCACAGAATGTAATCCTGTTTTTAATTAACTATCCTGGCCAGGAAGGGAGGGGGCAGTTTTGTTGGCTTCTTGGAACCTCAATGAGCATTAAAAACTAGAAATTAATAATACATTAAAATATGATTTTTCCCAGGTACAATATCAGTATATAAGGTCTAACCAAGAAGGAAAAGAAGGAAGTGAATGATCAGGTTGAGTCAGGGATTTTTCTCAATATATTGGAAAAATTAAGGATTTTATTGAGTTATAGACACAAGCCAAAGGCTGGTGAAGTGAAGGATCATGAAATATTTGACATATATGGGAAGAAATGAAGACAAGAAGGGGCTAGGTATTTGGGGTAAATGTAGAGTCCTTGAGAGAATTAAGTTTCGAAGATGTTGGAGGGCCAGCATGGTTGTGACTGAGAGACTTGGAAGGAAAAGAGTTTTTGGCCAGACACTGGAAAAATTTAATTTAATATGGAGCATTTCCAGTCTGAAAAAATCAATGTGAATCCACCAAGAAATGAAATATTATAATTCCACTGTGAGAAGTTGAGTCATGGAAACTTGTATAGATAAAGGAGTTTGGGGAAAAGTTTTGTGTGTCTGTGTGTGAGAGACAGAGAGAGAGAGAGACAGAGAGAGACAGAGACAGAGGTAGTAGGAGGGAGTTTTAGCTGTGGGTTGGGATATAGGGTGTGCTTCTGTGTGTTGGAGTGACTGGTGAATGGAGCTCTTGGGGAGGGAAGAAACGTGTGTCTTCTATGTATAGGGAAAACCATATACAAAGCCACTAAGCCATGGCCAGACCTCTACGTTTCAAGAGCAAGGAGAGGTTCCATGGGGCTGTCATTCAAGGAAATGGTGGTTGATGGGACTGGAAATATAGAGTATGCCAAACTGCATGTCCTTCACATGTCAAACTAAGAAATATGGCCTCATATTATTATTGTGTCTCCTAAATGAAATACTTAGCAACTGCAGGGCATATTTCATACAGCTTTGCATCCTGTAACAGTTAACCATTTGTGACTTAATACTTACTGCACGAACAATGTATTAGTGAATGTTTTCAGACTCAGTAGCAGTGCTAGCAGATTCCATGACATGCTTAAGTGAGAGGGGATAAATGACCCTATTTATTGTGTGAAGAGAATAATATTTCCACTCTCTCATGGTAATGTAGATTTAAATAATGCTTATGTAAGAACTTCTGTATTAAGAAGCAAATTGTTTGTAAAAATGTATACACTATGTTATCATTCATCGACTCATTATTAAAGAAATAATAAAATAAGCTTTTCTAGACAAGCAGCGAGTAGTTAATTTCATGATGACTTCACTTTTTCTATTTGTCAAATTGTATTTAAGATACAAATACTGAGTATAAAGAGGACCTATCTTAGGAATCTTAGATCTCTTTTTTTTTTTTTCTGAAAATATTTACAGGAAGGAACTGATCGAGAAGTAAACAGTATCTTTTTAAAGTATAATTGCCCACCAGTGTGAACATCTTCAGAAAATGAGAATGTGGAATCCATGAAAGTCTAAGTTGGCTAAACCAGATGTCTAAAAACTTGCCGGTAAAATAAATAATATGAATAGACCAATAGAGCATAATTTGATTTGAATTCAATCTATCCTCAGGATTCAAGTTTAAGAGGGGAAGGAGAAATTTGAACTGCTGCATATTATACCCACAGAAGAAAAAGAGAGAGAGATGTTAGCTAATGTAATTTCTAATTAAAAGCTGTCTCCCGGGCTTCCCTGGTGGCGCAGTGGTTGAGAGTCCGCCTGCCGATGCAGGAGACGCGGGTTCG
>NW_006791400.1:2277046-2284399 GCF_000442215.2 Lipotes vexillifer | reverse complement strand
CCATGGCCGCTGAGCCTGTGCGTCCGGAGCTTGTGCTCCGCAATGGGAGGGGCCACAACAGTGAGAGAACCACAAAACGCAAAAAAAAAAAAAAAAAAAAAAAAAACTGTCTCCCCATCTTTTTGCCCCCTCTAATTGAAGTGTTAGGCAGTTGTGTGTTTCCTGGTTATCTTAGTCCATTCGGGCTGCTATAGCAAATACCACAGGCTAGTCAGCTTAGAAACAACAGAAATTTATTTCTCACCGTTCCAGAGACTGGAATTCCAAGATCAGGGATCCAATACTGACAGGTGAAGGCTTTCTACCAGGTATTTGAATTCTCCCAAATCCTCACATGGTGGGAGGAGCTACCTATGGAGCCCTGTAGGATCATTTATATTAATATAAGAGGAGTAATCCCATTTAAGAGGGCTCTACTCTCATGACCTAATTACCTCCCAAAGGCCCCAACTCCTAATATCATCACCTTTGGGGTTAGCATGTCAACGTATGAATTTTGTAGGGACACAAACCTTCAGACCACAGATAGCACTGAACTTCTCTCCAGCTCCAAGGAGTAAATATCAGTAAATCTCAGTTATCATGCCTCTCCCTTGCCAGTAATTAGTGTAAGAAAAGGCATATGACCCAATTCTGGTCAGTGGGCTATGAGAGAATTCTACTCGGGTTCTCCTGAAAAAGAACCTTGCACACTTAATACAGGGAACACATAGGAGGGTGGACCTCTCTTTTGATGATGGCTCAACTGTGGTTTCACCCTTACATGGTAAAGTAAGCTGTCTTAAATACTCTTTCTGATTTGCTCAAGGCCTTGCCAACATGTAAGAGTGAAGCAGAGGAAGGAGCTCGTACACTTGGTGACATGGTTGAGACTAAATTAACCAACCTTGGAATCGCCTCTGTCCAGATTTCTTGTTATGTCAGATAATAAAGCTTATAGTAACAGTAAGACCATTTTACTCAGGTTTTCTGTTATTCAAAACCGAAAGTGTCCACATGGTTACAGAATTAATAGAGCTTAAATTATAAGGGTATTTAGGAACCGACAACCTTCAGTCTGGGACTGAAAGAGCTTGCAAAACAGGCAAGAAAAAAATGTGTGGGGTTGAAAGGAAGAGACATGCATAACAAAGAATTAGCAAGAAAGTAAATAACCTTGATTTCTCACATTGCTATATAAGCATTTTGGCAATTACTGGATGGTTTGTGGAAATGCTTATTGAGCACAGATGTTATCTTTTAGCTTCCTTCTCAACCTGAGAGCACACTCTGTAAAGGAATCATATTGTAATTTCATATGCAGTTTTAACACATTCTTTCCTGAATAGCATATGTGTGCATGTGAAGAAGTCATCAAAAGAATATTGTATCCTTTAAGAAAGTATTTATTTTTATTCATGCAGCTTACATTTGATTGTTTGTATTAAGAAAATAATTTCCAAGACAATTAATATTGAGATTTTCAGCAGGGACCTAGTTTTCACCTAGGGTATAGACACAAATTGTCCAACTGGTTTAGGATGAATATCTGGAATTTTTCATAGAAAATAAATAATGTAAAGATAGAACATAACCAGTCAGAAAGACAGAAAGATTTTCAGGTCAGACCAGAGCTGCAAAAGAGCTTTGTCCTCCTACCTACCTTTGCTTCACTGCCCAAGACATTTCCTTCTACTCCTCCATACAACTTGGGGTTTCCTAGGGCCAGCTCCTTCTTTGTATCCAGGGATTCCCAGGTCACCTCATTCACCCCACCGATTCAGCTGTCTCCCAGGTCGTATCCACTTCTGGACATTTATCCCCAGCCCAGATGTCTCTCCTATACAGAAACCAAGCATCTTCACATCCTTTTTGGAGATTGTCATTTGTCATTAAAACACCTCAAAATCGTAATATGCAAAACTAGTTTCTACTCTCAAACCCAGTCCTCATTTTGAAATTTTTATCTAAGTGAATATCACCATGTACTCGCACTGAAAATTCAGAGCCTTCCTCTTCATCACCTCCCACATCAAATCAGTATATGACATACCAATGACTAATTGAACTATTTCCTTCTCTCCCCCTCGCACCTTACTTGGAGCTCTTATCCCTCTCTCACTTGGATTACTACAAAACCTATTAACTGGTCTCCCTTCTTCCATCCCATTCTCCATAACTCTTTCTAAATATACTTTCTTTCTAAAACATAATTTTGTTGAAAAAGTTTTTCCAATGCCTCCTATTGCATCCAAGATAAACCCCAAATCTTTAGCATCCAGACATTCACACTCTTTGGTCTTCCCTCACATAACCTTGTATTTGTCCATATTCTACCCAACTTGAAGAAGGCTCTGTGTCCGCTGATAGGAATGAAAATATCAATGTCATTTTCCCTTGATGGAGAAATTCACAGGAACTCTCCAAAGATCCTCAAATTTGCGTCTCCTCTTCTTCTTTCTTGTCCCTTGTACACACTGACCTGCTATTCATCTCCCTTAGAGTATCTCACTCACGGGAGACAAGCCATGCATTTCAACAGCAACACTAAAAAGAGTCGTACCCTTTTTCACATTATCTGTCTCTCACCCTCAAACTCCTCAGTAATCTGAGGGGAATCCAACTTTTGTGCTCCCAGGGTACTTCACTTAAAACAACCAATCACAACATTTATTTTATTATTTTATTTTTTTGTTCCTTAAACAACTAGTTAAATTTGGGGATATACTAGTCACCTGATTTTTAATGAGTAACATATGAGTCTCAAGAAATTTCAGTGACACAGTATTTCATACCTTGTGGTATTTGACTCTCTAAGACTGATTTGTAACAAGTCATATGCCCTAGGACCTGAGTTCAACACCTAAGAGGTAAGGATCGTGGTTGTTGTCTCTTAGGGTATGTGACTGATAAAAATTATTCTAGGACAATCCCTTCTGAACATTTTGCATGCCAGAGTATATTAGTCACATTTCTGTAATGATTTTTTATCTTAATTTCTTTGGATATTTACCATATTATTGTAAATGAACCCAAGCAAATATTGTTATGATTCCTGTTTAATAGAGCAAAATCAAGATTCAGAGAGTTAAAACATTTTGCACAAACCCACACAGCTAATAAATGGTAAACTCAGGCCTGAAAACTGTATGCTTCAATTATGTCACATTGTTCTAGCATTGATAGATTCAATTTAATAATCTCTACTATACTTTATAGTTTGCAGGTACATCCAAAAATGTACTGTTTTTTGTATCTGTAGAAAGAAGAAGCCACTGAGTCCTCCACGCTCAATTAAATTTTGTGTGCGTATTGAGATGCTTCAGGGAAAGAATACACTTATGGTAGAAAAGGGTGCAGCTTAATCACTCAGGACTCAGTCCTAGATTTTGGCCTCACAGGGATGGGTAAACTTGTGACCAGGACACGAGTAGGCTGATTAATCCCAAAGAATTTACAAAACTGTATGACCTGTACCAATGTCTCTATGAACCAAATGTTAAGTACAGTTTGCTCCCTTCTGCTCACTCAGACTCCCTCTCAGCATCTCTATTACGGATCAAATGGATGACAGGAAGCAATTTTTTAATCCTTTCTTTAGAAACTGATCTTTCAAGCCTTCTGGATGTTGATCTCAAGGGAGGTGTTTGCCTCTTTTCTGGGATTATCTGTCTGTTAGGTCGAATGGATCTCATTTCAGGAGCCATCAGGTCAATTAATCTCATCATTAAGGATCCTCTGACAAGCACATAAATAACATTAAAAACGCATGTCTCAATTGATGGCTGACTTGGTGTCTGGTCAAATGATGGATGCTTCGTCACAGGTTGAAACAACAAAGCACCTGGTAGTTGCCTACTTGGAGAGTTTAATTTTATTTCAGGGATTGCAGAAAAAACAAATACAGTAATATGATAAGACATAGTCAACCAATGTTTCTTTAAAGTTCACATTTTATTATCCCTTAAGTTGTTCAAGATTATTGACAAGAAGAGGTGAGGAATAAAGTGGTTACAAGGGAGAGGCAGAGAAAAGACAATGTGACAACGAAAAGAGATGAACTTTGACAGAAAACAGCATGACAGATTCAGGATGGGAGTAGCTGAAGTGAGGCAGGGAGAACATGAAGGAATTGGGAGAGGAAGACAAATCACGCAGACCCGCCACTAACATTTACTCAGGCTGGGGTACAAAGAGAGGCCCATGTATACCACTGTATCTAGATATGTATAAGTGATAAATGAGGCCAAAACATTGTAAGAAAAACATGTTTTATTCTCCTTCTTTTACAAATTCACTTTTATAAGAGTAAAACTGAAAAACACATAAAGCTGTCTGAATGGCTTTATGTATTTTTACTCATATCTAGGTGTTTTGTTTATGGGGTAGCAGTGTTTGAATGAGAAATGAAATAGAGATATGCATATAGTAAATTATTAAATGTTTGTTCATCTAATAATTTATTTATGATTTATTTTACGTCTGTATTTCAGCAATGTCAATAATTGTATTGTTATCAAGATTTTTATTTAAATTGATAGAAATAAACTAAAGAATTAAAAAGTAAAATGTAACTATATTCAAAGTGCTCTTAATAATAGTGTTTTCATAAAAATCAAAATAAGAGTAAATGTAACTAAGAAAAGTAAACTAAGGATAAATTTCAAAACTATATTCCAAAATATTCAAAATCATCTGTAAGATAAATAATTTGTAGTGCATAAACATAAAATTTTCATTACAATGAATTAAAGCTACATTTAAATATTTATTTTTTGGAAACATAATTCTATTTTAAGAAATATTTTAAGAAGTAAAAGTATATTGTTCTAGTAATCAATGGTAATTTGGTTGCCGAACTTGTGAATTAAGGAATCGGGAGAAAGTTAATCATGCTATTAAGTCATATGAATTTTATAACATCACCAATTGTTGAGGTTTTGTGTGCAACTGTTGTGAATAATGAGCCAACCCATGAAATCCTAGGGATCCCCAACTTGGAACAAAAGAGAAGCAAGAAAATGGGCACTCAGTAGTTTTAGGAGTAGATTAACTGTCTGTTATAATTATCTTACCTGAAAGAAAAGATTTAACAAGTTAATTAATTTATCTTCTTATATAAGCACTTTCACTGATCAAATACTCCACAAAGTCCAAAACATTGGCCATCTCTCACATTAGTTGTAGCACTCACAACTTTCATGTAATACCTGTGTGGTTGCCTTTCACCAAGGACATAGGGAAGAGGTTTCAGACACTTTCCTGGGGCCTGAACAGGTGTGTATGTAGCACCTGAGTGCTGTACCTTGGTGCTATAGCTGTACCCAGGCATTGGTGCAATATCTGTACCTAGGCATTGGTAGTATGTGTAAAGTGGATGCTTGGAGAGCAGGGGCTTTTCCCAGCTAAGCTGAGGACAACACTAATGTCATGAGCTGAGGACAATCATTAAAAGTTTGTTTCTGTTTTTTTTGTCTTTCCAATTTAGTCAACTTAATTCTCTAATACACACTCACCAATACATTCTAAGGAAAACAAGGAAGCAAATCTTTATATAGTTTCTTGTGATTTACATTAAATCTTCACAAAATGATAAGGTAGCTATGGAGCTGTTTTTCCTGACTTTCAACTTAGACATTGTGTCACAGAAAGCTTAAGAATGTTCCTCAAGTTCAAACCATCAGTTGAACCCAGGAAGTCTGGCTCCAGAATTCAAGTCCTTCAGCATGGACCTAAGTCTCTCTCAACGTGAGAAGGAATGCTATATTTCTCTTGAGAATTAGTACTTCCCAGAGGAAAAAAGTCTGTTGCAATTAGCAAACGTAGTAATACGATTGCTTCCATGTGTACAATAAGATTGTCTACCACTGAGTCCAACTTTTACATTAGCTGCTAGGAATCGTTGGGTTGAACAGGATCAGAACCTAACAATTTTTTTTTGTATTTTCTCTAACAACAATATCTGACTTATACAATTTCGGGGCAAATAAAAGGGGCTCGCAAAAACTTGATTTATTCGTCAAAAGACAAGCAGCTAATCTTTAGGGGGTTCATTATTCATATGTATTGTGATGGTTCATTTTAATGTAATTGGAGAAATAGATTGCTATGTTGTTAAATTTTTAAAAAATATTTTGAGATTGTACCTAACTTTAAATGTTTTAAAATAAAAGGGAACATGCGTGTACATGTGTGTGTGTGTATATATACACATATATAACATACACATACATACATATGTATATTGTGTGACTTTAAACAATGAAATTTATTTTAGGTTTTCTTTTCGTTTCTTTTTTTCTTTGTGTTTTACTTAGTTGTATTTAACATGGCCACTAAGAACAATACTTTCATCAGAAAACAATAACAAAGTAATATATATTTAATTGGAACTCTGAAGTACACAAATCTGTACAAGATGCAAGCAGATTGCTAGATCAGTGGACTTCACAGTGATAGATCAGCAGTCTCCCTTCTTTAGGGTTAGACTGCAGTTACATGAATTGAATAAATTCATTTATGTGTTATTTACATAATTTTCAGTTCAGAAGATATAGAATTTACTAATAATCATAAGTACACACATTTTTGACTAGTTTTACAGTCTTAATCTAGATGATCTTTATGAATTTAATAAAATCTGAAGGTCGTCTGTGGTGTAAATAAACAATAAAATTTATTTCCCTTTAATCTTTTTTAAATTCAGCATTTTAAGTATTTAAGACAAGGATCAAACAGACTACTTACTGGCCACTGCCTGTTTTTGTAAATAAAGTTTTACTGGAACACAGCCATGTTAATTTGTTTCTGTATTGTCTATGACTGCTTTTGTGCTACCAAGGCAGAAGTGATTTCATGCAAAAAACTCTGTGTGGTCTCCAAAGCCACAGATATTTACTATCTGGTACTTTACAGAAAAAGGTTGCAGACCACAAATACTTTTTTTTCAATTATTATATAATTGTTCAAATGGTTCAAAGCTGCTTTGAAGACACGTATGCACAGGTACACTAAAACGTGTAAGAAAATTACTCACCTTTGAGTAACAGACTGTCACATCCAATTCTACACACAATTAAGATTAATAAAATAACATTCATTTATTCAACAAATATTTATTGAGGGCATAATATGTGCCAGATACTTTGCAGTGATAGGTCATGATTTAGAAATGAAAGAAAGGGGGAAGGGGCTTCCCTGGTGGCGCAGTGGTTTAGAGTCCGCCTGCTGATGCAGGGGACACGGGTTCGTGCCCCGGTCCGGGAAGATCCCACATGCCGCGGAGCAGCTGGGCCCGTGAGCCATGGCCACTGAGCCTGCGCGTCCGGAGCCTGTGCTCCGCAATGGGAGAGGCCACAACAGTGAGAGCCCCGC
>NW_006791400.1:2264436-2276940 GCF_000442215.2 Lipotes vexillifer | reverse complement strand
TGTGTGTGTGTGTGTGTGTGTGTGTGTGTGTGTGTGTATACATATATATTACACATGCTAAGTAGGTTTTTAAACACAGAAATATGTATCTATTCAATTTGGTTGTAAATCCTAGTGCCTTAAACTCTGTCCTTTCATGAAAGACTAAAAACAGGAGTGTATACTAAAAACTTGGCATACTTAAAGATGAGAATGAATGTTCAGAACATTAAAAAAAAAATTGAACATTATAAAGGAAGCATTCAATTAACATCTGATTGATTCTTGACAAAAATTAACATTAACCAATTAAATAATTGAGAACTGATTTGTGATTCTAAGTAACCATTGTTAAGATTTTGAAAGAAATGACATTTATATGAAGTTGCAATTAAATTGTAAACTCTTTTTCAAACTTAAAAGATAATCTCTAAAAGAATTGAGAAAGCAATGCAGTTCTGAGCAGTATATCTAGGCATGACAGAATAAAGTGAATATATGATTTACTTGATGTCAATGCAATATAAGACCTTTTGTGGAAAAAAAGAAAAAATGGGATCAGAACTTCACTATATTTAGAAGTAATGGTTCAAGAAATGTCTTTGTTCTATTAAGAACTTAGTGACAGGGAACACATTCATATGAGAAAATATACCCAGGTCTGTCCTGTAACTAGTATCTGATATAGGACAACAAACTCTGGGAATCTTAATGCATGTTCATTCATTGCCAGTGGTGACCTCTAGGTAGAAGGAAGGGAGACGTCTTGACATACTCCCTCCAATAAAAAGCAATTGGAAAATTGGGAGAAGATGTAGAAAACACTCATGGCATAAGACAATAAATTGTATGAATTGACAATATGCATATGACTGCTGAGTCTTAAAAAATAGACAGATTTCCACTCACAACTGCCCTCAACATCCCTGGCCATAGGATAAAATTAATCAGTTACTTTTATGGTTGCCCAAGGCAACTGGACCTAATTCATTCAGATGGCTGTCCAATATATCTGGACAGATGCAGACTACACATGCACGTGCACACACACACACACACACATGCACGCACACACACACACACACACACACACACACACACACACACACACACACATTTCAGATGGTCCACTATAGGGAGAAGACCAGAACTCTCAAAGTCCCTAAAATTATAATTATTGTTCTCGTATACAACTACCTTGTCAATGTATCTGCTTGTATGCCAAATAAGCATTTTAAATTTAGAAGAAAAAATAATAGTCATTCAGTATTTATAACCTGCATCTCATACATGGCAACTCTAATTAGTTCTACCTTCAAAAATATATCCTTATTCTTAGCATTGCTCTCTATCCCTCTCATGAAAACTTTGGTTGAAGCTATCATTACCTCTCACCTAGACTATTGCAAAATCTTCCTAAATTTTCGTTTCCTCCTTCACAATGCTTTTGACTGTTTATCCAGAAGCCAGAGAGATTTTCATAGCATAAGTCAGATGTATTCCTCCTTTGTTTATAATCCTCGAGTGGCTTCCAAATACAAGTGAAATAAAACTTAAATCATCTACTGACACTTATAAGGTCCTATATGTGTGACAGGTTATAGTAATATTTTATATTTTGCTTATAAATAAAAGCCATCCTATTATGAAGGATTCTTCTGATTTCAACCCAAAGATAATAGCCTTGAAGTAACTTTGATACACTGATTCTTTTTTGCAGATTATCAAGGCCTGAAAGAGTGAGGCGTAAGAGGCACCTGGAATCAGGGAATCAAATATGATCAAGACTTTCTTAGACTCAGTCGACTTTAAATAAAATTCACGTAGTTGTTTTTAAGCAAATGAGTTTATTCAGGAATAGCAGAAGAATTGCAATTCGGGGCAAGCAAACTATGGTGAGCTACAGGAAAGTCTGAGGAGACAAAGGAAAGGTCAGGTTCTTCGAGGAAATTGAGGAGGACTGTTTCCAGTAAAATTTGGGGTACCTGTGTGAGAGCTCTCCCTCCATGGCTTCTAAATCTATTTAAAATCAGATTTCCTTTACGTATTTTCACAACTCTCATTACTATTCAGTTTTCTCATTCTTTTAAAATGTATGTTTTATTTTTTACTTTAAGAAATATTGAGTAAAGTCATGCATTATAAATTTATTTTTAATTTTTAAATTTGTTTTTATTTTTGTTCTTTGGCCTCATATCTGATTATTTCTTTAGGATAGGAAATTACCAAATCAAAGAATGTTCTGTTCTTACTTTGTTTTTTTTAATTAATTTTTTTTTTGGAGTATAGTTGACTTACAATTTGTGTTAGTATCCACTGTACAGTAAAGTGGATCAGCCATACATATACATTATAATTTTTAAAAATAAGTAATAGGGAAGGACTGAAATTCAAACAGAGCAAATCTCCTTCCATTCTCCATCCCAAGTCCTACCCCGCCCCCCCCAGAGGGAATCATTTTAAGTATCCTTACCTGTTTCTTCAGGTATTCCCTTACGTGTATTTAAATAGTATACTTATATTATTGTTCCTTGAATTGTCACTATTATCATTTTGACACCAGACAGTATTGTACAAATTATTTCTCTTGTATGTTAGTCGTTAAAGAGCAGTAGAGAAAAAATTAAAACACTGAGGTTTTAGAAATGCCTAATTCAAGGCTAATGATTTATTTATCAAATGAATATTTATTAAATGCTGATTATTCACAAGTTATACTTTCAACATTGTATATAGACATGAATATAATTGGAATCAGAAGTTGTCAGAAGTGTTCTTCAATAAGAAATTATACAGTAGAATATATTAATATTCAATATATTAATATTCAATAGAGGTTACATTATGTAAAATATAATATAACATAACAATGTAAGAACAAGTAATGACAAAGCAATAATTAATGGAAGTCAACTTTGTTGTCATAAAAATACAAAACAAAAAGTATGAAATCTCTTAAAATTTCTTCTCCTAAAACATTTCCTTAAATTAAAAGTTATACTCTACTATAACTTATATTCTAGTATAAGTACAAGTATCTAACTTAACAAAATGAATAAACATTTCTTGAAATACCTTCTCTATATTAAAAAAGTAATATGTAACTATCACTTTAAAAGCTATGAAATTAAGAAATATATAGGGAATAAATAAAAATCAACTGTAATAGAGAAGTCTTTTTAACAAAGCAATTAATAAAGCATGAACAATATTATTTTTCTGGAATTAACTACCATTACAATATTTTTAAGAAAATAGAAAAATCAAACACATTTTATACCATTTCATCTTTTTCTCACATTAAAAGTGAAGTACTAATGCATTTAAATGAATTTTGCAAAAATAATGAGTGACAGTAATAATAGGAAGAATATACTTTATTCATTCACAGTCTTTCATCACTCAGGTACCAAACATTTTGTGCACATTATCTCATTGATCCCAGTTTTTAAGTTAAATTTTAACAGGCTTTAAGCTTTTTATGAAATACTATCAGGAAAATTAAACATTTTCCACACAGCTATTGCCTATTCAATATGCAGATTTTATTTTCTTACTGGTAAGCAGTTGTTCAAAAATCCTTTGCACTACCTGAAGAGAGCATCGCAGAATAAACTAATAAACAGGTAAAACAAATTATATATACTCTATTCTGGGAGTGTGGTATTTGCAGACTAGCTTGAACAATTTTGGATCAGTTGATTGCGGCCTGATACAGAATGGCTCTTAAAAATTTAGAGCAGATAAATTATACTATTATATGTATTTTCATTTCAAGGCCACAAATAATGCATCTATTGCCAACTCCAGAAAGTAAAATATTCTTTACCGTTTTTCTTTGGTATCTCTGAAAGCCAATTTGCTGTGAAATCTAATTGTGTTTAGTCCCTAAACATGTTTGATTCTCATACTTTGCAGCAGTTACGTTTTATTAAGTCACCAAAAACAATGAATTAGGGAATACCGAACCACTGTGCCTAAGAGAAATACAGGATTATGTTCCTGTGAGCCTCTGGTCATAATATTTTCATCAGCCAAACAACACATAACTCTGTTTTATGTTTGTTTATGTTTAAAGACACCTTATTTAATATGTACTGTTGATTCATTAACAGAATTCACAACCAACAGCACTGTCACTGTTGCCCTAACAAAGTTTTTCTGTATTTTCTCTCTAAGGCTCATCACAGCCCTCTTGAGCTTAGGAACACTAGACAGCACTTCAGCATTATGCTTATGGGCTATTTTAAACAGTGAAATCACCAACAAAAGTCACACACATAAGAAGAACATGGCACTAAATAGACTTTGAAAAGGAAACCTGTTAATAGTATGAAAATTGAAACAAGAAGGCACAACATCCTCTGGCTCAGCGTCAACTGGGGATCTGCCTGTCAGGAGACTCAAACCACTTGCTGTTCTGTGCATATGCTTGAATGACTGTAAAAGCGCTGCCAGTACTGACTGGATTTACAACTAAATTTTAGCAAATACAGAATCTGGAATACTGAGGTTAAACTCTTTCTCCTGAATCTGTTCAGTTCTCTCCTTTTTTCATCCAAGTACAATTATCTTCAACAGCTTTGTAACTGTCAACTAGTCCACCCCATCCACCTTTGACCGTTCTCCATGCTGAGCCAAAGTGGTGTTTTATTTACTTATTATTTTTATTTTAAAATGTTATTATTTATTTATTTTTATTTTTTGATTGTGTCGGGTCTTAGTTGCAGCACATGGGCTCTCTAGTTGTGGCACAGGCTCAGTAGTTGTGGCTTATGGGCTTAGTTGCCCCACAGCATGTGGGATCTTGGTTCCCTGACCAGGGATTGAACTGGTATCTCCTGCATTGCAAGACAGATTCTTAGCCACTGGACCACCAGGACAGTCCCCAAAGTGGTGTTTTAAAGATAAATTTAATCATGTTAATCTTTGTCTCAGTTAAATGAATAGCTTTTCACTTCTCCTTAGATAAGGGGAAAAACTTGAACATAGATTTCAGTCCCACCTGGTCTGGCTCTCCTTGTCTCTCTCACCACACTTCTTTCATTCTTTTCTTGCCATAATCCTTCCTGACATACTTCTTCCTTGTATAGAACTGAACACCTTGCAAACAGACAAACAGACCTATGCTATGTGTGAAGGTGAATTTTTAACAGCTAAAGTAGTCCAATCACCTGTGAGGCTGGTTAGAAAAATACACCAGTAATGTCCACTGTTTTACCAAGCAGAAGTACAAGTTCCTGCCTTCCTTCCAATGGTTACACTGTGTTTGCACTCAAAATAAGATTAACATGTTGTTGGAACCTATATAAATGTAGTTTTAGATATAGAGATAGATATGCATACACACATATACACATACATATACACATACATGTCATATATCCCCAATTAAATATTTTATATGTGTAAAACATTCCTAGTGGTGCAATTATTTAAAACCAATCACTCCTTAGTACAGATAATATATTGGCTTTTTATATCACAGATTCTTTGTCCTAACAACTCTAAATTCTTTTTTACTTAGTATTATGGAAATTGAATTGAGCAATTGTTAGCTTATACTGTAGTTGTATGAATGTTGAGTGATAGGGGAACACTATATTTTTAAGTTCAGCGTCCTGGCATGTAAGTGTGTTAGAATCATGTCTCTTTGCTCCTATGACCTTTCCACCAACACCCATTTTCCTAAGATGTCCTTAGTAGGTGAATGGATAAATCAGTTGTACTACATCCAGACAATGGAGAATTATTCAGCATTAAAAAGAAATGAGCAACCAAGTCATGAAAAGTTATGGAGGAAACAGATACTACTGAGCAAAAGAAGCCGATCAGAAAAGGCTATATACTATATGATTCTAAAATTCTGAAAAAGCCAAAACTATGGAGACAGTAAAAGGATCAGTGGTTGCTGGGGAGTAGGGAGGAGGGTGGGATAAATAGGTGGATCACAGATAATTCTAGGACAGCAAAACAATTCTATATGACCCTGTAATGAGGGATACATGTCGTTATGTATTTGTCCAAACCCATAGAATATACAACACCAAGAGAGTACCCTAGTGTAAACTATGGACTTGGGTGATAATGGTGTGTCAGTGTAGGTTCATTGATACTAACAAATGCTCCCCTCTGGTGCAGGATGTTGATAATGAAGGATTCGTAGAGGTGGGGTATGTGGAACTCTGTACCTTCCACTCAATTTAGCTGTGAGCCTAAAACTGTTCTAAATGATAATCTATTTTTAATGCAAATCAGCTCCTACATAACCAGAGTATAGCCATTAAAATCTGAACATTAACACTGATAAAATATTGTCATCTAACCTATAGATCCTATTCACATTTTGCTTATTGTTCTTTATTTGTCCAGGATCCAATTCAGAATCTCATGCTGCATTTAGTTATCATGTGGCAATAGTCTCTTTATTTCCCTTCCATCAGAAAGAGGCTGCACCTTTCCAGTGTCTTACATGGCTTTGAGGTTGCTCAGCCAAGGATTCCACCCCCATCCATCCACACTCCCACAATTGGCTCTGACCAAGGGAAGAAGGAAGGAGGAAGGGAGAGGAAGAAAGAGGAAAGAGAAAACAATTAAATTATTGTATACGTCTCTTATTCTCAAAATATCCCTCTGGGTGGAAAAAGGATATACTCTATCCCCAAACTGATGATTACAAAAGTAAGGCTTAGAACGGTAAATTGAGAAACTGAAGCCAAACTGCAAGATTTAAAATTAATCATTACAGTATTGCAAGACAGTTGTTGATAGAAACAAAAGCTAAGTTCTTTTAAATTATATTTGGAGGAGTTAAAGAACAAGTTTTGAAATGATCAAATCAAATGCAATTTCCAGAGATAAAGAAAACAAATAGAACCGAGTTCTAATTTAATTTAGTGTACACACTCAAGAGAAAACAATTAAATTATTGTATACGTCTCTTATTCTCAAAATATCCCTCTGGGTGGAAAAAGGATATACTCTATCCCCAAACTGATGATTACAAAAGTAAGGCTTAGAACGGTAAATTGAGAAACTGAAGCCAAACTGCAAGATTTAAAATTAATCATTACAGTATTGCAAGACAGTTGTTGATAGAAACAAAAGCTAAGTTCTTTTAAATTATATTTGGAGGAGTTAAAGAACAAGTTTTGAAATGATCAAATCAAATGCAATTTCCAGAGATAAAGAAAACAAATAGAACCGAGTTCTAATTTAATTTAGTGTACATACTCTTTCTGACTGTTATCTATCCATCTATTTCTCTATATATGACCTTACATATATATATACACATATGTATATGTACAGTAATTAAAATATGGATGGCCTTCTTTGACTAAAAGCTTATACTCTACTCGTGTGAGATCCAGTTCAACATTTTGAACTAGATTTCTAGGTTATGAGCTAGTAAACCTAGACTTTTTTTCTTTGTCTTTTCTTCTTGTAAGAGGAAAACATTCCAGAAGCACTTTTTTAAAAAGCAGAAAAATTGTGGATGTGGACACCACAGCAATCGATCAGGAATTCTCATTTCTAGAAAATATTGAGATGTTCAACTGTTATTAGACATGGTCTTTTCTTACATTGTCTGGATTTTTTTTGAAATGTACTAAAGCACTACTGGATATGACTACAGAAAAATATGTCTGCATAAATTTTGGTTGTTTCAAATATAATGGTAGGAAGTGCATGAAACAGGTGAAAGTGAAATTGCTCTCAAAGAAGGAATCTCTGAATATGTCTCTACTTCATTAGAGCTTAACCGTTAGTAGAAATAATATTTACATGGTCTACACATGGTCTACACTCAGGTGAAGAGAAAATTAAGGGTGTTCCAATTTCCTGGCACTGGGAGGCTCTCGATACATTTTATTCAGTCCTTCAGTTGACTCTTCCTTGCACACAAACCAAATACTGAGAAGCTATTTGTTTTATTTAAACACATGTTGCTTTTCAAAGAAATACATGTTTTGACCTTCATAAAACATTTTTTACCACTTTCTTTTTAACTATACAGCAAGAGATTTATGAAATGTATGGGTACTATTGATCTGTGGTAACTAAAATGTTTTATTGAATGTAAGTAACCAAGTTCTGTGCGTGCATGTGTAAAACAGGATTTCCTTAACGTGCAGTGTTTCTCAAACTTTTGTGTATATGAATCACCCGGGGATCTTATTAAAATGCAGATTTAGCTTCCACAGGTCTGGGGTGGAGCCTGAGTTTCTGTATTTCCAATAAAGCTTCCACGTGTTACAAATGCTGCTGGACCTTAAACTATATTTTGAGTAGCAAGGTAGAAACATAATATCACTGTTTTGGTTTTCATTTACTCAAAAATAAAAAAAATTGCCTACCATATTCAATTCCTATTTATACCGTAAATATATCTTCAATATAAAAAAATGTATTCTCTTCTCAATCTTTGTGGACTGGTTTTAGTGTTGTAATATCTGAAAGTTTTTTTTCCTTTCTTTTTAAAAATATTAAATATATAGTTGTCCTTGCTTGGTAAGTGGGAAATTAGACCATGCTATTCTCATGGAAACCCTCTTTTTATCCAATAAACTTCACAACTGCAGACATTAAAAATCAAAATTTCTTCAAAATATTTATTTTACTACATAAACTGTTTACTTGCATTCCTTTTATTTTATTAATTTTTCAAAAGATGTCTACAGCCATTGTGAAAGGTATGGCACATATTATTAAGAATGAGGTGGCATATTTACAAGTATTACAGCAGAGAAACTATGTTTCCCCCAAATTCCTGAATACTTGAAAATAAGTCAATGATGTTCTCTCTAATATTAGAATTGTGACAGGAAGAATCTGCTTTGGGAAAAACAACAAAAGTGATGTTTTTGCGTAGAAATGTACATGCATAGCAATTGTTGATGCATTAGGACAAAAGTGATAATCTGACCCACAGATACGTTCATTACAGTGCATATTTGTAAAAGAGTACATCTGCTCATAAAAGAATGGAGTTACATGTGTTAGCACAGCACCTAACTTTCATATTACCAGAATGTGGTGAATAAATATCAAGAGGCAAATATAAGGGGAGGTCATTAATTTTTTATTAATAATATTATTTGTACTTACTCATGTTGACATATATCAATATAACAATACACCTTGATGCCATTAATCAAGAATTGTAAACATATTAATATTAATTATAATGCTACTGTTGATTATACATTATTAATTGAGATGAGAACACTTAACATGATTTACCCTCCAAACAAATTTTTAAGTGTAAAATACAGTATTATTAACCAATAGGCACAATGTTTCACAGGGGATGTCCAGAACTGATTCATCTTGAATAATTGAAAATTTGTACCCGTTAATTATGTTTTTCTCTTATGATGAACACATTACTTTTTTTAAGAAAGGAAACAAATTCTTGGAAGAGTTGTAGGTTAGTGTGAGTGAGCAATAATAAAGTGATTATTGTGATATGATTCACTGTATTTTCCCGAATATTGTTTCATTATTATTTGATTGAATTATATCATTCTTTAATGTAATTAGAAATCAGGAAAGCACTGTAATTCTAAACCTAGAAGTGGAAAAGTGTTGGCATTGTTGGGAAAAGTGAATGGAATGCAAAGCTAGATGGTGTAGCAAACCACACAGTCTTCAACCCTTACATTGAGCTAGCTGCATGCAAAGGTATTCTCTTGTTTCATCATCCTGGTAATAACTGACTTTAGAAGCAAAAGTTTACTTTGAGGAAAATGGCTCCCTCTGGAACTCATGGCTGTTTACATTACTAACGTGTAATATCCAGAGTATTATGACATTTTTATTTTGCTTTAGACATCATTATACATTGCAATTTTAAAAAATCTGGTAAATATTACACAAGATTAAACTTCGCACAGCAATATTGAAGACCCTAGGTCAAATATAAAATACTATAGATAGAGCTTAGCAGAAAAAATAACGGACTTAAGTTTTGATATTTATACTTATATTTCTTTTCTAACCTTCCAAGAGAGAAAAATTAGTATTAGAAAATAAATAAACCTTGGAAAGATGACTTCAGCCATCAACTCATTTTATAAAATATACAAAGTAATTGCAAAGTAATTTTCATACATTAATAGAACCAGACTGTGAGTAGGTTTAAAAATTCAACTCAATTTTAAGCATCCTTTCTCCAGTCCTTGTAAAGTCAAACAGAAATTGTATCAAAGTTACACTCTTTTCTCAACATATTATTTATTTCAAAGTACATGAGATCTGCCTAAAAGGTGAGACAAAGTAAGTCATTCAAAAGCTTATAGTACTGTGAGAGGAATCTGCCATTCAGCTCAACTTCCGGACTACAGAGCATTTAGGGAACATGAGAAACAGAAATGGATGTTTTTTCATAGAAATAATTTCCTCAGGCTACAGAATTGCAAATTGCTTTGACCTGCCTTTTTTCACTCAGTAGGGATAATCAAAATAATATTGCCTGAACTGTGTTGTCATACACAAAGCATGCTCTTTAAAAATAATAATACTTCGGTGTCTTGATAGAATTTTTAATCCCAATTCATGATAATTGAACATTCACCTATCTTGAAAGAATTGGTAAATTATGCAGGTGACAGATACCAATTTCAGCTTGAAAAACAGGAAAACAAATCCTAAGAAACAATGAAAATAGGGCAAGTGAATTTTAATGTTGATTTGATGGTTAAGGAGAGTTTTTCTCATACAAGGCTGAAGCTCTGGTTTCCAAGAGGGCTACCTCCTAGCCTTTAAGAGATAGTCCAGTAATCCAGGGGAGGATGTAATGGTCCAAGATTCAAGCAATGGCAAAGCAAGTGGGGAGGTGGAGAACAGCAGCCCAGTTTAAGAGATAAAATGCATAAAACTTCATGACAATGGAAGAGTACTGTAAAACATGCATCAAGAAATATAATGCATCAAGAAGTAATTTCGGTATATTCCTTTCATTCTAAGTATTCTTAAACTTCCTACCTTGTTCTCTAACTACCGTGGGTTTACTAAGAGCAGTGGTAAAATTATCTCCATGAATTCTTATGTCCTCCTCCCTCTAGTTCTCATGGTTTGTGTTACTCAGCCTTTATCTGTGGTTTTAGCCAAACTGATTAAGAGACAATTTCATGAAACCCATGCTAGTGATTTAGGCAGCTCAAGATTAACTTAACTTAGTGCTAGGCCCTCTATGAAACTGTGGTCCATTTCCAAGTCTCTGAGAGATACACTCCCTTCAGGAACTGGGTTTCCCTCTTGCTTCCTGTGGCAGAAATACAAATTTGATAACCTTAGCTCTAAGCTAGTCTAGCTTTCTCTTAGGTGTCCTGATGATAATGGTAGCCAAAGACAAAGATCCAAATATAAATATTTTTAAACTTCCTTGATGATGCATCTTATTGTGAGATGAAATTACTACATATTTTGCCTAAAAAATATCCTAAATAAACGAAGGTATTATATACCATGTTCATTAATTGGAAGACCTATTATTATAAAAGATGTAGAGTATCCCTCAATACATCTTTAGATTCTTTATTGAATTCCCAAAAGAAAATTTGCTTTGGTGGAACTCAACAATTTCTAAAACTTGTGGAGATTCCAAGACAGTTTTGAAAAGAACAAAGTAAGACAGCTTTCTCTATCAGATTCCATGACTTACTATAAAGCTTTAAAAAAAGTGATTAGGAAAATGTGGTATCGACCCAACAATAAATAAATGAAATAACAGAACATAATTGAGAGCCCCAAAGCAGAAATTTGGCATTGAAGATCAGTGGAAGAAGGAAGTTGTTTTCAATAAATGAGTCTAGGATCACTCAGTGTGCATATGTTTGCCTCACCTCTCATCATATACAAAAGTAAATTATGGAAATGTAAATGTGAAAGACAAAACAATTAAAATTGTAGTAAGTCATTTAGGAAAATACCTACAAAATTTCAAGTTAGGCAAAGTTATCTTCAATAGTATTCAGAAAGCTCTACCCACAGAGGAAATTAATGATGTATTTTACTATATTCAAATTAAGAACATCTGCTCATCTAAAGACACCACAGTTGTTCATTAAAAAACATACACCAAATAGAAGGTCTTTGTGAGACACATACAGAATAGGAGTTCTTTGTGATACAAATAACCAACAAAAGATTTATAAACAACAACAACAAGAAAATCTCCTACAAATCACTAAGAAAAAGTCAGACAACCAACCAATAGAAAAATGGGGAAGAGACAATATGAGAGATTTCATAATAATCTAATTCTAAGTGGCTATTTAACATATGAAACAATAATTTATTTACTGCATTAGTTGTCAGGGGAACATGAATTATAGTATCACCATATAGTGATACCAGCTCTTACTCATCAGAATGCCTTAAAAATAAAAAGAATGATGACATTAAATACAGGCAATGATTTGGAAGAAATAAATCTCACGTATATTGTGAGTAAAAGTGTAAATTTGTACAACCATTTTGGAAAATGTGATCTGCTAAGCCTTATCTATAAAAGCTGGA
>NW_006791400.1:2259555-2264426 GCF_000442215.2 Lipotes vexillifer | reverse complement strand
GGAATGCCACTCAATAATACGTACCTAATGTTGAGAAGTCAGATAGGGAAGAATACAAACAATCTAATTAATTTTTTAAATGGCAAAAAAATGGCAAAATGAGACTAGTGGTGCAGACCAGGCAATAATTACTCTACCACTTAGAATAAAACCTTTAGGGAGGTGACTGGGCAGATGCCTGAAACAGCTTTAAGAGTGCTGGCAAATTTTTATTTCTTGAATTATATAATAGAAACAATTTGTTTATGTAAGTCTCCTGTGCTTTAAAATTAACATTACAAATAATATTTACAGTAAATTAAAATACATGTTTCTGACTTTGAGATAATGATATTTACTAAACATAAGGCATAAAATTCCATTGGCAATTCACCTGCAATAAGAGTTATTTTATATTCCAGTAACTACTATATCCATAGTTTAATATTCGTGACTGCTAAAGTAAGATGAGTTTCAGCGGCAGTTAATAGCAAATAAAACAGGAGAGCATTACTAAAAGAAGTCCACTAGGAAATGTAGAGCTTTACATAAAAGTAATAATAATGATTGGTATTAAGTGTGTTATTTAGAGTAATATCCTCAGCAAAATTAGGATATTCTAAATCCAATAAATATACAAAATAATGAAGAAATAAATAGGTAAGTGATTGACAAGTGACAGCAAGGAGGAGAAATGCACTCAAGTTGACATAACAGTATCAATTAATAATTTTAGCAAAAGTTTAAAATGTCCATCTTTTTTTTTTCCTGAGTCAATGTTCAAAAAGACATAAAACACTAATGCACAGCCTCTACAATATATCCGGTAAATTTAGAATATACCAGCATAGGCTAAAATACTCTGTTTCTAATGCAACACTTCACCTTTCACAGGAAAAAAAGCGTGAGACAGAGGAAAACATAAAACCCTATCAAGGGTGTATGATGCCTACTTAAAAAAAAAAAAAAAAATACCATATTTCTGGTTGCCATTTATTTGGCACTCTGATTGTTTTTATACCTTGTTTCAATGCACTATATGTCACTTCAACATGACTGTTCAGTATCTTTTTCTCTTTTCAACTGGGAAAAGGGTGATTTTGAAAGGAAAGGTTGAAGGTAGCAAATCTTCCTATTGCCCCAACTGTAGGAAAATCTCAGGTCAATCAGTTTTAGAAAAGAGCTTCTTTGGAAGTTAACCATCTATAAAGTGATAATCTATAAGTTGACTCTCTTAAAGCTATTTTATCTGTGAATCCCTTGGAAAATATTTGGGCTCTTTCAGAATAAGCTTACCTTAATTTGTGGACCACCGCTCTAGGTCATCTCATTTACTCTCATGACATTAATCAGCACCATTTTAGATCATTTCAAATTTATTCATTGAATAAACAATTATTAAATAGCTACCATGTGTCAGGTACTGTGCTAGGAACTGGGAAGTAAAAATATACCTAGGCCTACTCAAAAGATTTCCAAATATAAATATCTATATTTTATTCCAGGCATTAATTCTGTTTCCAGGTATATATTTTTGTTGCCTTTTTGGTTAGCTGAAAATGTCTTTATTTCTCATGCATTCTTAAGTGATATTTGAATCTAGTATATGTAATTTTGACTGGATTTTTCCTCAGCAGTTTGAAGGCATTGTTAACATTATTTTTGGATCTCTATCCTATTAATACAAAGCCTACAAATAGTTTATTTCTCTTTTGTAGATAGTCTCCTTTTTGAAGGTGATTGTGTTTGTGGGGTTTTTGTTGTTGTTTTCTGTAGTTTTACTATGAAGGTACACAGTGTTAATTTTTTTAACTATTATTTTATTTTCCTGAGACTCATTAAGTTTGTTCCAGCTAAGAATTCATTTCTTCAATTCTTGAAAGTTTTCATCCAATATATTTGGATCTCTTCCTTTTTGTTGCTGTTCTCTCCCTTGATACATAGACATTTCTTATTTTACCTTCTACGAGCTCCTAACTGCTCTCTTAGATTGTAAAAGATTGTAAAAGAGAGATCTCTTTGCTATTCTCTGTGCTGCTTTGGAGCTGATTTCCTCAGATCCATATTTCATTTTGTTAATTTTCTCTTTGTATATCCATAAATGTATTCTCATCATTGAAATTTAGAAAAATTATAACATAAAAGAATATTTGTTGAAGCAGATCATACTTTATTTAAAACATTTTATTTTTCCATCTTTTGTATTAATCCCTAATCTCTATACACTTTCAAATTTCCACAAGATAAATAATTATTATTTACATGCAAATTGACTTTATATTTTAATGGCCAGAAAATAAGAAAGACATGTATTGCTGATATGCGTTTAATAACAATTTCATCATTTGAAATTCAAAGAAAGTATAATATATTTTAACACATATGTAGTCTGCATGAAATTTGATACTGTAAGTAAAGTAAAATAATTATACAAAATAAAAGCGAAACATTAAAAATATTCAGAGCTCTGACACATAAATTACAAGTCTCACCGAGGGTGCAAACAGGAAACTTCTTTTTCAAATGCATGAGTAATGAAGTAAAACATGATAGAGATACAGTCTTTCAGCAGACTCATGCAGAATAAGACATTCCTGTAACAGAACTGTATAAATTTGAATTTTATACTTTACTTATTCAAATCCATCTCTCAATTCTTATAAGATTCCTAAATAAGGAGTTTAATTACATTGTTGAGAAAATAATATGCACAATTTTATCTTTGTACTTTGGTATAGAATGTAAGTATGCTTTATTATATTTTGTTGAATTAACACATAAGAAGAGAATAATTGAATATGTCTTATTTGTAAATAAAAATACATATGAACATTTGGAGTCAGTAAAGACCCCAAGAAAAACATTATTTATTTTTAAACAGATAAAATCTAAGGACTTTCCTGTTGGCACAGTGGTTAAGAGTCTGCCTGCCAATGCAGGGGACACAGGTTCGAGCCCTGCTCCAGGAAGATCCCACATGCCACGGAGCAACTAAGCCCGTGCGCCACAACTACTGAGACCGCATGCCACAACTACTGAAGCCTGCACACCTAGAGCCCGTGCTCCAGAACAAGAGAAGCCACCACAATGAGAAGCCCGTGCACCGCAATGAAGAGTAGCCCCTGCTCGCCGCAACTAGAGAAAGCCGCACGCAGCAACGAAGACCCAACGCAGCCAAAAATAAATAAATAAATAAACAGATAAAATCAACTTACATGCCAGGTGCCTAAATACAATGTTTGGTAAAAATCAGACATAGTTCCTGCCCATGTAGTTTTTTGTTTGTTTGTTTGTTTGTTTTTTTGCGGTACGCGGGCCTCTCACTGTCATGGCCTCTCCCGTTGTGGAGCACAGGCTCCAGATGTGCAGGCTCAGTGGCCATGACTAACGGGCCTGGCCGCTCCACGGCAATGTGGGATCCTCCCAGACCGGGGCACGAACCCATGTCCCCTGCATTGGCAGGCGGACTCTCAACCACTGTGCCATCAGGGAAGCCCCCCATGCAGTTTTTAACTTACTGGGGAGACAGAGTGGACAAATGACCATAAAAGTATATACAAGTTTTTAACTCTGACAAATATTTAGAAAGGGTGGTTGAGGAATCGGAGGGTCAGTTAGCAGGGCTCTGGGAGGTTAGACATGTCTCTTCAGGAGCACGGAGTTGAGACGGACAGGATAGGGATAAGGTATTAGAGCAACGAAGGTGAGCTGCTCAGGGAGCAAAACTGTTGAGTCAATGCCTGGCAGGGGAAGGAAGCACGGACCTCCGGACAGTGATTGCAGTTTGTGTCTGGAGCACAGTGATGATGGACATATGAAATGAGGCTGGAGAAGGAGAAATGGCCATACCATACCTTAGGGCTGCTTCCACACTCACCCCAATTCACTGGAACTCAACAGCTACAAGATGGAGCTTGGAATTCAATTTGATAAATTATATACTTTGACTTTTTCCTTTTAGAAAAGGGATTGCCTGTGTATAGTTAAACATTTTTGACTAACTTGAGATTTCAAAATTAAACAGAGAATTCCTCTATGCTTGTGCAATTCTAGCAACAATCGAAAGTATTTATAGCAGACAATGATTGCAATTCCTTAAGGAACTTCCACAGTCTCAAAGAACAGTAGCTTTCTAATGGGAATATAATCCTATTTCTGTAACAATGGGTCTTCATTTACAAATGTCCCAGGTGGGTATCCTCAGTTTACTGTCTAATGCACCCTCCTTTTGATGTACGCATGTGCTTTTCCCACCAATCTGCTGGATGATCATTCCTGCCAGCCACACTTGGGGCTCAACAGTGTCTTAGAATGTCTTGGAAAGGTATCTGCACAAGAGACCCTGATGGGAACAGAACGCAGCATGAGGGAGTGTTTCTCTCTTTAGCTAATCAAATGCCAAAATACCAATGGAAAAGGAGCAAAATTCTCTTCTGCCCCCAAGCAAGAACTTGCAAAGGGAGACCCTGGAAGCAAATAATGCAAGGTTCTCATTCTGTGAAGACTGGTTTTGTTTCTGGCAATGCCTCCGTCTGGGTAACACTAAAGGCCCTTGACAACGGCCATCACAGTGGCCCCTCTCTGGCGACTCCCTCACACATGTTCTTTCTTCTAAGACTAGAGGTCCTTCTTGTCATTTCCCTGGTTTCTAGGACCCGTATTTATTTCTGCTCATGTTCTACTCCGTTAACTCTAATTGTAAATACAAGTGTACCTACACAAGTGCACACAGACACCCACATACATTACTTTCCTTTGTCACCAATATATCTTAAGGAAACATTCTTTAAATGTCTAACTCATTTAGCAAACTACAAACTAGTCTCCTTTATCTCAACGCACTGAGACCTCAGTTTTCGAACAATGCATGGAAGTAAAGATACATTATCTTT